>NC_090071.1:9184009-9268495 GCF_038355195.1 Osmerus mordax
AAGTCCCAAGTGCAAAGTCCAGGTGTCAGTTTAAACCTGCATCCTTTTCTACTGCGGCCAAGTACTCTTACGACTGTGTCTTTACCCTTCACTCCCCAGAGCAGCCACAAAGATGTTAACTCTTCTCCATCAAAGGACTCCGACACATCACAACAACTTTACTGCGTTCTTTCAACGCTTTGCCACGGTCGTTTGATCCCAGAGCGGAGTTGTCGTTGTCAAGTCACCGGTTCCGACATCACCACGGTTGCAGACACAGCTATATTTCACATGTCCACAGATGGCAGTTCCAAACGGGCACCCTCATTGGGAAAGACAACTACATCTCTTTGTGTGGTCCCGACTTCAGGCTCCTCTATGCCATCTGTGCAGCCTTACAGCCTCGCAGCACAGTGCAGGTGTGTCCTGCATATTTATCTCTTAGAGTGCCGACATGGTCAATTGAGGTGAGCTCAGTTATATTTAAAACGCATGGCTCCTCCAGTGAACAACATCACATGACATTCTGCGCCCATACTGTTGTGTGTCCTCTTTCCCCCCTTGTTGTCGATGAAGAGTACCCTTTCACAGACTCTGTACAACTTATTTTCCCAGCGCAAGGCAGCGATTGTATGTGTCAGCCCCGTTGAACGCTGCTGTGTGGAGGGTGGGTCTGATGTAGACAGGTGAAAGTGGGTCAAACCCCCAAGACAGAAGGTTCCAGCACTTCCCAAATCCATTCAAGGTTCAACTATTGCTGCCAAACAACTACCCTAAGGTTGTCTAAAGTCAGAACTCCTACAGAGATGGTATCCTTCTCTGCAAAGCAATCATTGCTTACGCAGCCAATGTCTACAGTACACAGGCTGTTTTTAGTTTTTTTTTTTATTGGTGCAGTTGTTCAGAACACCTGAAGGGGGCACTCAAGATGTGTCAGAATGTCAGAAACCAAACCAAGCACATTCACCCGAAAGCAAGACTGAGAGATTACAAAAAGACAGGATTTTGTGTCTCTGTTCAGTGATAACCGGAGGATCCACACCAAGCATGTGAAACCTTGTTTTTTTGGACAGTTTCTACAAACAGTACATTAAAATTCAAAACTGAACTCGATGCATATTGGGAAGAGATGATAGAAGTTTACCTGACAATGGGCAGTAAAGAGTGGTTGACAAAACCTTTCACATGCATGTCAGAATATGGACAGGATACATTTCAGTTAGCGTGTGTGCCACAGGGACAGTAGAGATTGTTGCCGACTGGTAAAAGAATGATTTGAACTGATTCAACTGACACAACACACTGTGACAACCAATCAATATGACTTGTTTCAAAGTAAGACCCAACCCCTTCTACGCACCTGGGGAGATGATGAAAATAGAGAGTGGATCTAACGAGTGAACGCACCCGTATTACAAGTCAATAGATTCAACCCCTGTTGGGTGTGAGTATCTAAGCTAAATTGCACCGCTGAGGTGCATATCTCAACGACATCAACAAAAAATACTGCGCTGTCAGCTTAACTTACAGCGTGTAATATCGCGACATGAGACGCTGTGAGAGGAGGAGCGGTTTCATTGGCACCTTCACAAAGCTGAGACTGAAGAAGATGCTCGGCGAGCCAGAAAAACATGTCCTTGGAGCGTTTGCCGTTCAACTAAAGACGTCTACCTCTGAAATATATACTTTCAAAACCGGTTCTTTGCTGGGACTCGGTTCTTTCAGTGTCGAGTCCTCCACTGTCAATGGGATGGTCGTTTGAAGAATAGCCACAGACCCCTGATTTAGAGTGGGAAGGTGTTCAAGCAGGAAACTCAGATCCCTTGTATTGAAATCACAAGCAGAATCCAACCAGGGTGAGAGGCTGTGTCTCATTTCTAAACATTACAAACCTTCAACGTTGAGACTTTGTTCCTTGTGGCAAGCCTATAATGGGCTTTTAAGTTGACGAGACTGTGGCGTACTAAGATAGTGCCTGCATGGAGGAGGAAGTAATTACCAAACCTGTCCAGCTAACAATGGCCGTCTGCCTTTTTTCCCTCTTGTGGCGACAAGGGGGCGCCGACAGGAAGTCATGTTGCATTGTGGGACAATAAAAGGCGCCCGTTTGATGACTCCGGGAGCACTAAATTCTAGTTACACTCGACAGAGAGAGAGAAGGAGGTCAGAATGAAGCAGACAATAGCCCACGCACAGTGCGTGTGCGTGTGCACGTGCATGTGCTTTGTATGTTTGTGGGTGTGTGAAAGTGAGTGTGTATGACCTATGTCTCTGAGCTTGAACCAAACACAAAATTACGAAACCTTACATCGCACGCCTTGTACCAAACCCGCATCAATTATCAACAATGTCAGAATCAGAATCAGAATGAGCTTTATTCCCCATGTCAGTTCACCCAAACAAAGAACTTTTAAAATGTAAAAAGTTGAAAATGTACAACAGTCTAAATAATTCCAAACGATACAATACAATGTAGAATATGAAATATAAAATAATAAGATATAAACTGAGCAATATGACTGGTGATTTTGTGCAATATAAAATAAAGTGTTATATTTTATAAATAAATGTGTTAGTGAAAGTGGGAGTCATTAGCCTTATTGATGAGGCCAGCTGTGGATGGAAGGAGACTGTTTTTTATGACATGAGGTTCTGGTCCTAATGTACCAGAATGTTCCTTCCTTTCTTGGAGGCCTGCTCCAAGGATTTCATTCAGATGTCCCTGATTTACATGTAACAATGTCTCGGTGATTCCCAATCAGGCTGTCTGAGAGGCCAATCTTTGTGCTAAAGAGTGAGTGCTTACAATAATACACACATCTAGGTTGAGTGAGTTAGACCAAGGCAGAGGCAGAGGCAGAAACAAAGACAGACAGAGACAGGGAGAGGGAGAGCGAGAGGGAACGAGATACAGAGATACAGAGGGTGACAGAGAGAGAGAGAGAGAGAGAGAGAGAGAGAGAGAGAGAGAGAGAGAGAGAGAGAGAGAGAGAGAGAGAGAGAGAGAGAGAGAGAGAGAGAGAGAGAGAGAGAGAGAGAGAGAAGAGGGAGGTAGTGTGAGATTGAGAAAGATAAGAGAGGGGTATGATTGAGAGAGCGAGTGACAGAGAGAGATAGATAGAGAGGGAGAACCGGGAGAGATAGATAGAGAGAGGGGGAGAGAGAGAGAGGGGGGAGGGAGAGAGAGAGAGAGAGAGAGAGAGAGAGAGAGAGAGAGAGAGGGGGGAAGAGAGATAGAGAGGGGGAGAGAGATAGAGAGAGAGAAAGGAAAAGAGACAGAAGAGTGAAAAGAGACTGCGGGGGTGTCTCTCATTCCTTATGCAGCCGTGAGGCTCTAAGACTGGTCCACCCTCCCTCTCTGGCTGCAGACCAACTCTCAGCTAGATCCTGGACTAGGCTGGAGGCTGGCTATTAACAATGCACAAACAAGGGAACAAACATGCAAAACACACTCAAATACACACCCAAACGCACACTCACACACACGTAGGGCTGTGCAAACAGACAAACTAAATCAAGGACATTTGATGATTTGCAAGTCTTACACACCGCTAACTAACTTGATAGGAGCAGACAATGCACGATTGAGTGTCTACACTCACACCTCAAATCCAAAATCGGATGAAAATCCAATTCCTGAACCATTTCCATTCCTTGTGCCAGCTGAGAGCAGCCTTTCTACTGCTGGCAAGGGGGACTAATACAAAGTTAATGTATTCCCCTCACACAACGGGGGATGTCTGTCTGGGACAGAAGGCTCGCACCACGAGGCTGAGATTCCCCTGAGTCAGCAGCATGTATCACAAGCAGCCAGCAGGGTGACTAGACCCCTTCTTCACGAGCTGGTGGTGGGTAGGGGATGGGGTGGCCAGAGTGTGTGTGTGTGTGTTTGAAGGGGGGGGGGGCAGGTGTAGATGGTGTAGACACTGGCTTAGATGCAACAATCTAGCCCCTCCCTCCCCACCAGTTGTTGTAATTCATGCCTCTTGTTGCGACAGCCAACTGGGGTGATCAGAAGGAACATGGTCTGATTGTTGCATTTCCGTCCAATCTATAGCCACAGCAATCTATAGCCACAGCAATTCTACAAGAGAAGTCGAGGGGAGTTTAGAATGGGATCATAAGGACGGCAGGTAGGCACAATGCGGCTGAACAACTTTTTGTGTTGGACCTATCTCTGCTTCCTCGCTAGACTTTACTGTAGGAAAGCACTGTCTACTACTAGTACTATGACTGGACTTAAACATACTCCAGTTCATTGTATTGTGCACACCGAACAAGTCCCTGGGTTTTCTCTCTAACCCTCTCTCTCCTCTCTCTCTCTCTCTCTCTCTCTCTCTCTCTCTCTCTCTCTCTCTCTCTCTCATTTCTTTCCTCTCTCTCGCTATTTCTCTCTCTCTACAAGGTGGTTGCATGCATCCTGCTGGCAGAGCACCTCCAGTATGACTGAGGTAACTGGCCCAGGAGAGGAAGACTGGCTTGGAGGACACATTTTGAAATGAGAAGGTTTTCAATTACCATGTGCAGTCAGGACATGGTAGAGGAAAATTGCATTTCTTTTCATGGAGCGTCTGACTGTGTACTCTCTCATCCGTCGGTAGGGGAAAAAGATAATAGATATTCATCTGGAGACCTTATTACCTTATGTGCCCAGGGACTAAGGGAGGGAGAGAAAAAAACACTTCTCTTTTTGGAGTATTCTATCAGCTCCCACCTCCAAATTGACAAAGAAGCATGATTCCTTTGGGCCCAAAATCCGAACAGGCAAGCATTGACCCTCTCTGCCCCAACCCCCCACCCCTTCCCTCAGGAAACGCCATGATTCCAAAGTGATATAGCATCCAAAGGAGTTACTCATAAGGTGATTTCTTTTTGCTTGAAGAACAGGCTCTAGAGATTAGGAGATTATTAGTATGTAAGGCAATTCCAAAATGTTATTGTATCTTGGCCGTAAGCTCCATATGCAATATTTATGTGGTGTTCTCTTATCCCTTGAGCATGTCTCAGGTGCACCTGGCCACAAGAAAGACACATTTCCTGACTTTTTTTGCATTTCAGGCATACTGACAAACACGCTGTGTCATTTCAGTCTGTCGTCCAGACAGAGTACTCTCTGTAGCACCCGGTGAACCAGCAGATGAAATCACTACCACGACAAGTTGGAAAAGGGGGCGTCTCACAGCATGAATGGGTTGTCATAGCAACACCAGTGCGTGTGTTTGTTTGTTTTTCTTCGAATATCTCCTCGACACCTGGCCACACCTCTTTCATCAGGATATGGTTTGAAAACAATAAACGAGACATATGCTTTGATGGAACCTTGTGCCTTCATACACACATCTGATTTATGATTAATTAGGGAATACATAAGCGTCCATTTAAATCCGTGTCTATGCTGGTATTAGCCACGTCTCTACCTTCATCAACTGCATTTGAAAAATCATGAGGACTGATTAGCCCTATATTGTTGTAGTCGTTTTTGCTCCTTTTGTTCCCCTTTGACAAGCATCAGGGAGACTGGAGACATGCAATCTCTGGTAGCACGGTCCTGTGCTACTGAATAGAATGAAGCAGGCCAACCTTCCCTTCTCTCTCTGTGTTCAGTTAGTCCTTTACATCCTTACACACACAGGGCCTTCCCTCCTTTTTCCACACCTTCCTTCTCAGCTCTGTCTCTCTCTCTATCTCTGTCTCTCTCTCTCTCTCTCTCTCTCTCTCTCTCTCTCTCTCTCTCTCTCTCTCTCTCTCTCTCTCGCTCTCTCTCTGTCTGTGTCTCATCTCTGTCTATGTCTCTCTCTCTTCTTCCCTGTCTCTCAGTCAGCAGGTGGAGGTTGCCGGCGCTGGCAGGACCGAGGCGGTGTCACTCACACGGAGCGGCTGCTCTGCCACGTCGCATCCGTCCATCTGTCAGCCGGGCCGGCCCATCAATCACACGGAGGCTCGCAGGTGAGCCAGGGCTCCGAGGAGCCTAGAACAACCATTAATCACTCAGAGGAGGACATGGACGATGCCTGTGAGGCTGGGTGGGTGTGTTGGACCAATGTGCCTGTTTGTGTGTGAGACCGAGAGAGATGGGTGTGCGGGTGTCTCTGTGTGCGCGAGGGAGAAAAAGAGACAGAGAGAGAGAGAGAGATGAGGGGGGGGAAGGGGGATGTGTGTGTGAAATAGAGGGTGATGTGTGTATGTATAGAGAGAGAGGGAGAGGAAAAGAGGAAGAGGGAGAGAGAGATGAAGAGAGGACTAGAGCGCAAAAGAGAGCAAGAGAGAAAAAGAGAGAGAGAGAGAGAGAGAGAGAGAGAGAGAGCGAGAGCGAAAGAGTATCTGTGTGAGATGGAGAGATATTTTCCACGATAACCCAACATATATGTCTGCCGAGATATTCCGCACCCGAGAGTAACTAACACCCTCTCAGAGTGGGCCTAATTTAGCTCTGGGAGTGAATCTGAGAGAAGATCAAGTTACAGCATCTCTTCCCCAATCTCAGGCATTAGCAGCGTGGGTGTGAAGAGAACACGTGCGGTCAAGGAAATAATCAGAAAGGGCTTGATGGTCACGGGCCGGTGTACCCTTACACAGGCCTAGCACAGACAGATCGTTTAAGAAACCGGTGACCCCATTAGTGCTCAGCGCTCTATCAGCTAAGTTACTTTAATGACCGATTGCAGGGCTCTAAACGAAATGGCATCCATAGGCTCTTGTTGCTAATGAACGGACAGAAGTACTCTTGTGGCCTGCCAGAATGATTAGTGTTCAGGATGACCTCAAGCTGTGTTGATGAGCAAAAATTATCTGTCTGTCCGTCTTTCTTTCTTTCGTTCGTTTTTGTATAGTACAACTACTATACAACTACAACTAAAATGTGTTGTATAGTCAGTTTGATTGCCGCTTGTATTGAACCAAGGAAGTGGCGCCCTCTTTCAAACCTTCAACTCATTACCATTGGAAATCCATACAAAAGAGGCGTGATGAGACTTGGGAAATAATGGAATATAAATTGTGGTTGTAAAAAAAGATGAAATACAGGTAATCAAAAGGAAATATTGGAGGCTGCCATGGCTCATATAGACTACGTACTTCAAATGAATAAAAGTCTGTATGCTTTCACGTGTAGTGATTCTATTCAGCGTTTCTTGGCATGTTTTCAAATGAGGGCATTACCATTCCAGCTAATTATGCTCTCAGAACTCAGTGAACGTTCTTAGGTGTCAGGAAACATGTATTTTGGTACCTGCATTTGTGGAGGGGCTTCACGGGCAGGGAAGGCTATCTTCTTCAAGCTTACAACTCAATGTATACGGCTATCGGTATATATGTGAATGTTCGTATACTGTATGCTTGTGCATGTGTTTTTTCATAAAAATATATTGAGGTACAGTACAGGCATAATTACATATACAATATGTGCAAAAATATGCATAATGATGTGATATGATTTGAATATATTGCTTACATTTCATTCACTATGAAAACGGCATTGCTGAAGGAGAAACGAGTTTATTTTCTCATCAACAAGACTTTTAATGACATGCAATTAAAGGATAAATTGAGGTAGATAAACAAGAAAATAAACACACCATTCAGCATAATTATTTCCCCCCCATAACAGTGTATGAATGCTCGTTGCGGGTGTCCCTACAACATGGCATATTACGTGCCTGATTTATAGCTTGAAGTTCCTGGCACTGTTGAAAGTGTATGGAAATGTGGGAATGATTTATTCATGATGGGAAAATATCTATGACTTCACCCTGGACCTCCACACTGAGCTGGCAAGGGATTGTCTACTGTTAGGGAGAAAGTAACAAATGATAATTTGGCATATGAATAAATAATAAAAGCAAACACAGTGGTAAGCTGTAGCATAGAAAAAAATCCCAAAGGCAATTAACTCAGGGAGTTAGATAGGGCAATTAATTTTGTTTATCTGTGATGTACAACTTCTACACAGACCCATGAGGCCTACTAGTGTCGCCACTATCACATTGTATTATTTAAGCTTCATGCTGTTGCTTATTTGTTGAGAAGTAGGTCTGCAATGACTTTGCAGTATGTCATTACACATTGTGAATGTGTTAAACTCAATTTCTTTTTTCTGGGCTGCACTGCTGATATGATCAATATGAGATAGTATCCGGGCAAATACATGAGTATTCCTTTTATAGGATAAGACCTTATCTTTGTAAGAAGCTGTTGTGCTCCGTATTGACTAAATACTGATCCATCATGTGTTTCCTGTGTAGCTGTTAGCCATTGACAGGATGAACATACCGTTCTAGTGTAGATGTCATGTACAGAACATACTGTATAGGCAGGGAGCATCAATGTTGGTAGCCAAGAATTATGGACAGAAACAAAGAATGTTTATGTTTTTCACCTAAACATTTTTCACTCACCCTGATTTGCGAGATGATAGTGAAATCAGCTGTTTGATCATTGACATCACTGCTCTCACCACACGAGATATACTACTCCTTTTCTTGGGAGAGGACCATAACTTATTCCACAGGGTTCAGCCCCATTAAGCAGGTGGTCACCTCCCTTCCATGCCCTGCCATTGGTTGTTCCCTGCACACATAACCCAGTGGACAACCTAGGAGCGGAGCCAGTTGAATACCGATTGGACGGTGTTTGTTTCTCATTAGCATGCGCTGATAACCCACCTGTCTGGCATGGGTGACAGCTGCTGCTGTCAAATCAGAGAGAAAGAAGGTCCTCTCTCTTGGTTATTTACGAAAACAAGCTTCCTGTGTGTCCGTGCTGAATAGAGAAAGATGCAGCCACACATAAAGTAGGCTGCTGTCATAATGAATAAGAGAATGTGTGCGCGTATGTTTCTGTGCGTGTATGTGTGTGGATTTACTGTGCGTCGAAAGATATTCAGGTATAGGACAGGTATACCTCATCTAAGTTATATGGATACAAGTCAGGTTTTTTTTTTATGGCCATTGACTTTAAATATAGTCTGTGTTTGTGTATGTGTTTCGAGCCCTGACATTGCTCCTCAGGACACTTCAAAGTGATGCACACTAAATCCAAATCTCGCTCTCTTTCTCTCTCTGTCAAGCATTCTTTTTTCAGCCACAGCCTTGATGTCTCCTCTTCGACTCAAAGTTCAATCGTTCCCCGCTTCTTCAATCAGTCAATTCTTGGGAGTCCGTCGTCAGATATGTCTTATCTCGACTGGACTAATTGTCGGCATGAATGACCGATTCCTTTTCCGCACATGCAGCCTGGTCCAACTACAGTCAAGTGAGACGTGGCCACAGTCTGTCTCAGCCTCAGGGCTCCAGACTTTTTCATTAGATCCACAAGTTGGAGCTCAAGTGAGGCCTGGATATTTAACCTGTGGGTCATCTCTTTTCCTTTTATCACATCAAAAGAGTTGTTCAGACTTCAAAGATCTTTTTGATCTCAGGAATGGGATTTGCCAGTGATAAAACGTGGATTATGGACCGTAGCGGCGAAAGTCCTATCCATTGGCAGGTGGCCGACGGTACAGTCGGTTGTCTAACCAAGTTGTAGTCTTATCACTTATGATACGTGATCAAGGCTCAAAACTGTTACCAGTCGGGCAGGGATAAGCCTCTAAGGGTGCACCAGAGGATATGATGCTCATTTTAGACACCAGTGGAAGTGAATGGTCACAATTATTTCCACGTTGTGGTCTTCAGTTCTGGAATTCCGTGTGATATGTTCAAGACATTTACATTTACATTTAGTAGACGCTCTTATCCAGAGCGACTTACAGTAAGTACAGGGACATTCCCCCGAGGCAAGTAGGGTGAAGTGCCTTGCCCAAGGACACAACGTCAGTTGGCATGACCGGGAATCGAACTGGCAACCTCCGGATTACTAGCCCGACTCTCTCACCGCTCAGCCACCTGACTCCCTAAGAGAGACGAAGAGGGAGGACACCGATATGAAATGGGGCGAGGAAATGCGGCGAGGAGGGGTTTGAAAACAAAGGCGTTGGCCCACACCCTCAACACGCTCACCAGAGACTCGTGGATTCAGTCTTCCAGACCCACATAGACGCTCTGAGACACTGGGCCTCCTCACAGAAGTCTACAGAGTCTCAAGCTAGCAGCTGGCCTTTCATCCGGGCCCGAGTCATTTTTTTGTTCCCAGTGTTGTCATCCCCCCCACCTCCAGCCACCCCCCACCCCTCGCCCGTTCCTATGAAGAACGTTTCGCCCCGTGTCCCTCATCGGATTATAGACTTGGAGACTTTAAAGTCTGGTCGGCGAGGCTGGGTTTCCAGAACATTCAGTGTCAGAGGGCAGCCTCGCTGAGATGTGTGGCTCTGGAAAAAGTTGCCGGCAATGAATCACATCTTCTTCAAGCAGCATGCAAGAATGCAACACTTCTTGCAACATTTTCTGGAGCAAGTCCTCAGACATCCACATAGATGTGTCACAGCTAGAGGCAAATTGCTTCAAATTATTTTCTTTGAATGTCTTTAGCAATGGCATGGTTTTTTGTTTATAGCTAAAACAGCAATGTTACCTGTAAACAGTTCAGGTTTAAAGAGCTTGAACATCATCATAAAATGTCATCAATGCATGTGTCGCTCTGGATAAGAGCGTCTGCTAAATGACTAAATGTGTCCGCATACTGAAACATCTTCAAATGTGCACATTACTCCAAAATCTCTTTCTCTCAATCTTCTTCTCGGTTCCTCTCTTTCTCTTCCTCTCTCTCTTCCCGTCTCCAACCCTCTCTCTCTCTCTCTCTCTCTCTCTCTCTCTCTCTCTCTCTCTCTCTCTCTCTCTCTCTCTCTCTCTCTCTCTCTCTCTTTCTCTCTCTCTCTCTCTCTCTCTCTCTCATTCTCTCTCTCTCTCTCTCTCTCTCTCTCTCTCTCTCTCTCTCTCTCTCTCTCTCTCACTCTCTCTCTCTCTCTCTCTCTCTCTCTCTCTCTCTCTATCTCTACAGTCACATTGTTTTGACATGAAAACAAATCAAACGTCAAAAACGGTGTTGAGGATTCTTCAGAGTTGAACCTCGGCCCAGGTGAGCAGGTGAAGGGACTGGGGGTGCTTCTCCTGTGACTATCAGCAAGCCTGCAGTGGACTCATCCTGCAGTTGAACTCTCCACATATGCGTGAGCATCCTCAGAAATGCTTTCTCCTAATTTCACACTGTCACTATGACTTTGGAAGAAAAGGCCATCACAGACAACAAAGGGAATCTGTCAGCCCCCTTTATTCCTCTCTCTCCGCGCCTTTTTGAAGTCGAGTTGCCCTGGAGTTTGAAGACAAGTGTGACTAAACCGGCAGTCGTTCTCGGCAGAGGAAAGGCTGCATCGTTTAGAATAATAGAGCCATTAATGTTGTCATGGTGGGCTTCTTTTTCTTCTTTTTTGTTTTTGTTTTTACAATTTCTCACGACCTGGTTGTAAACAAGCCACAATAACTAACTAAACGTTAGCCACAATTACAGCTGCCTAACCAAGTGGGTGCCGGCCGTGTTTTACG
This sequence comes from Osmerus mordax, assembly GCF_038355195.1. Taxonomy (NCBI): domain Eukaryota; kingdom Metazoa; phylum Chordata; class Actinopteri; order Osmeriformes; family Osmeridae; genus Osmerus; species Osmerus mordax. The sequence continues at coordinate 9,195,463 of NC_090071.1, forward strand.
AGACCCCGTTTCGACGGTCGCAGACGATGTTGACGGAGGGTAAGTGAGAGAATTGACGGGCGCTCTCCGCCTAATGAACATGCACCATGACAAATGGGCGTGCGAGGCCTTCTGAATGGAGGTGTGTGGGATCACCTGGAGGGCCCTGGGGAACACTACCGAAACGTGTCATTAGATGTCGGCGCCGCGACCTCGGCTGCTTGTGTCGGGTCAACCCCGCTAATGACTTCCTTTCCACGGCTCCCACCTCAGGAAGGGCTGATAGGTAAATCAAAAGAGGGGAAGGGAAAGCGAAAGGGATGTCTCTGTCTGAGGCAAAAGAGGTAACAGGAATGATGAGTCATTTTGAATAATGATTCGAATTTAGCGAGCAAACAGCCGCCGCCGTGAATCTGCGATGTGGCAGGGAGGGATAATCATGCGTTTGGGTGTTTTGTAATGGAATAGCATTGGTATATGAATGTGTATATGTATATATAAATGGATCATTTCAAAATGTTCATGTTCCCAAACGCCCTGGTTTTCACAGTCCAGCTGGTGTATGGAGACCAGACTGAGCATCTACCTGATCCTGCTTGTTGGTTCCAATGGCGTCTTCGTTGATGATCTCTGTGTTGGCAGTTAAGGCTCCACAGATCACCCATATCGCCACATATCTCCCATATCCCTATACATGCAGAGAGAGCTTACATGACGACAGTACAACGTCGCTCTTGCGCTTTCGTATTTGAGTGAGTCGGACGTTCAGGAGAGTGTTTGAGCCAAAACGAAACGTCCTGCCGATAAGTGTTCCCTAAAGAACTTCCTGGGCCCTCAGAGAGCCGGATGAAGTGGCTTCCTCGACAAACAGCCAGAGGAGCAGCAACAGCTGTGACCCCATCTCTCTCTTCTGCATCTAGTCTCTCCCTCCTCTCTCTCGGCTCTCTTCCCTCCTCATCACAACCCTTCACAGTCGTGTAATCACAGACGGCCATCAAAGAGAACTCTCCCACTAATTGCACCTTTTCAGAATTCTAAAGGGCTCTCTTAATTAAAGCCCTCGGAGAGTCCACGGAGCAGACTGGGAGCTGCCTAAAACACGTTGTGTTGTGTCATCGAAGAGGGTCAAGCTGGAACAACACCGGCGGACTGCATGAACGACATGACATCTCGCATGCAGACTCGCACACACCTGAAAAGTTATCTGACGAAAGGGTGGACGCGATCACGAGGTCTGGGGGGGGGGGGGGGGGGGGGGCGCCTCCGACGGCTCACCGGCGGAGACGGCACGCCACGGGAAGATGTGCGGCAGTAAATTCAAATTCAGCCCCGGTCACTCGCTCTCTCTCCTGTCTATCTCATTCTTTCACTGTCCAATCAAGCATGAAAACACACCTCAAAAAACAATATATATATATTTTTTTTTTATCACATCTTTGTGCGTTGCCCCTGGTTCGCAATTGATTGAGATCTGGAGCTTTGTGTTTTCAAGGCCACCCCTTGACATTTGTGGCAGCACATCATCAAATCAAATCAAAATGTATTCGTATGGCCCTTTTTACAAGCAATGTCACATCCCTTTTTGGAGAAATAATTTAAGGCGTTTCAACGTGATTAGATGATTTGTTGAATAGCTTTTAAGAAATAGGAATGCAGTAAAATACTTAAAATAAAACAAAGGATAACAATATTTACAGTATACTGTAGCTAAAGGGCAGCCAGTGATATGGAGACCTGAAAGTACTTTGACCCCACCAAAAAAGTGCCTTCAATCTCTCTCTCTTTCTCTCTCTCTCCTTTTCAAATGACTTACTGCAAAGCTTTCTAAGTTGAACTGACCTATATAAGGCAAAATGCTTGTGCATGGTTTCCTCATTTGCTAACTGTTGTCTATCTTAGCCATTCGCTTGAACTCTAGGTGGCTGTGTGGGTTAGTCTCAGTGGTCACGTCCCTTCCACAAAGCTCTGATTAAGATGAATGGCCAATGGGAGGTTAAAACAGTGATTACATACCAGCTGGCAACCTCTGCTTGCATTTAACATCAGCCCCTCTGCACAACCTCACTGGGTCTCTGAGGGAGCTATGGACGGAGGTAGGGAGGGAGGGAGGGACGGAGAGAGGGAGGGAGGGAGGGAGGGAGGGAGAGAAGGAGGAAGGGAGGCAAGGGGGATAGAGAGAAAGAGGGAGATCAAAAAGGCAGAGTAAGAAGAGAGAGAGATAAGGACAGGGAGGGAAGGAGGTAGGGAGAGACAGAGACAGAGATGAGCAAGAGAGGGAGATTAATTAAGATCGAGACAAATGCAGCTAGAGATCAGTGTGAGGTAACGCCCACAAGCCTGTAGTCTTATATTAGTCTTTTAATAGCTGGCAACTCTGCAACATTGCTTGACATCTGATGTATCTTGGTTCCCTAATGTTTCTTCCACCATCCTTCCTGTAGAAACAAAATAATCAAATAACTATTTTCTGTTACATTCGGCACATTTAAGTTCAAGCGTGGACAACTGTCTAACAATCACATTGATTAATGGTGTGTAGGCAGTAGACGAGTCATTACCATGGCGACCTAGTCTCTAATGTTTTCATTTGCGCTTGTTATTAATGATTCGGTACTCTGGCTAATTAGAAAACGTGAAACGACTGTGTCTCCGAGAGCTTGTCAGGATAAATGAGCAAGTATTATAGCTGTCAGAACACAGGCAAACACACTTTCCTTCGAGACTTGTTGCAGTGCGATGAATAAATAATTAGGTTATATGTTCCAGAGGTCTTCACCAAATTATGCTCATGGGCTTGTTCGAGGAATTCTGTACAAATGTTCAGTGTTGTGCTGCTTGTTGTTCCTTCACTGGAGAATGTTGTTTGGAATGTTAAACTAATAGGCTCGCTGCTGGTTTCCAATTTCATAATTGAATTATTTAGCCCTTTCTTCTTATTTATTCAGAGTCTGTCGTACTGTGGTTCACTGATGGGGTCAACGTTTATTGGACATGATGAGAGGTTACTCTTTGGCAGGTTTCATTATATCTGGGCACCTGCTTAAACCTATATTGCCACGCTCGATGAAAAACACCAAATATTGCAACGATTTGGAGGCCTTTTTCTGCATCTCCTTCACCTCGATGAAGAATCCCAGAGTCAGCATCACGGTCTCCAGCTAATGGAAGGTGTTGGATTAAGTCTTGCATTTTGAACAGATGTGCCGTTTCTGGAGGCTGTGAAACGCTGAGTGGCTGGAGACGAGGGAGCTGTCAGTGTCGAGGTTTTTCGGCTGCCTCTGACAGCAGATTTAAGAACTTTCAGCTCCACCGCCTGAGGAGAAACAGCGTTGGTGAGAAAGACTTCTGATTGGCGGACGTCCCAGTTTGAGAGCCGCACACGTCTCTTCACTCCTCACTCGACGCACACTCGCCGTTTCCAGTTTGTGACGACAGCCCGGAACTCGGAAGTGCATCTCCTTTTCGAAAGAATTCACGGCAACGTTTTGCATGACGGTTACAAGAACTTACCCTGTAACTGCATAGCGATGCCCACAGGAACATGTTGGTACACCTCAACAGTCTCGTAGCTGCCAGTCATGAGGGTTCAGCTGTACGTCATTAAACAGACAGGTACTGAAGTGAAACCTGTTGTGGGTGAGGTTGAACTTTCCAGGGGTAAGTGAATGTCAACATCAATCTTGCTTGATAAAACAACTGTCAGAAATATTAATCTCTCAAGCATTGCACAGTCGTCGGTGAACACGTTTCTTATACAGGATAAATGTGTTACCTCTTCAATTTTTCCAACAACAACCTTCAACTGACTATTTACATCAGCCTCTTCAATTTACAACCCATCCCCATACTGTGCCTTCTCACAATATGATAATAACCTATACCACTAACTCTTAATACCATCCAAGTACACAGCAAATCACACATACCTACAATGTCTTTACAATAGGTATTGTTGTGCTTACATGGCAGTATGAAACGAAACCTTAATGCAATGTGTTGCCAGCCTTTCCCTTCCTCCTCCGAAATGCTTATTACTCTTGAGGAGAAACGCTGATGTTAATGAGAACGGCATCGTCACAGCAACAAGCTATCAATGCCCGCCGGAAATACAATCGTTTAGAACGATTTAGTGCATGTCCCTTGTCAACACTTTCCCCCAGAAGATTACAATGTTGAGATATTCATTAATCCCATCAGCGCATGGTTTATTAATGCTTTCTGGAGTAAGAGGACGAAACCTGAGCGAACACACTCTCAACAGATCTAGTTGGATGCCTCACTGTGTTTTTATAGGTTTTGCCCCATGCGTCTCCCAGTGTCAAGCAGCCTCCCTTTAGTTCCAAGAGAACTCTTTTACACAATCAGGACACTAGACTGAACGTTTTAACAAATTGTCAGAGACCATGAACACCTCCAATCCCCTTCTGTCTCTCTCTCTCTCTCTCTCTCTCTCTCTCTCTCTCTCTCTCTCTCTCTCTCTCTCTCTCTCTCTCTCTTCTCTCTTCTCTCTTCTCTCTCCCTCTCCCCTTTCTTTCTTTCTTTCTTTCTTTCTTTCTTGCCATGTCCCTCTCTCCCTTACCCGTTCCATCTCCCTCTCCCCCTGGCCATCCTCCATCCCCCTCTCTCCTCTCATCCTTCTCCCCCCTGTCCTCATTTCTCCCCCTCCCTCACCCCAAGTGTGTGTGTGTGTGTGTCTCTCGGTGGAGTTGTCCCCTGCCCGCTGCCATGTGGATGTGTGTAATGGAGATGGATGGAGGCAGGCGCTGGATCACCGTGGAGCAGACAAGCTCCTCCCTAAAAGCCCGTCTGCCAGCCTCCATCAGTCTTCCTCCGATAGCTGTCAACACCGCGCCCCAAGTCCGGCCCAGCACGCCCAGGTGCGTGCGTGCGTGCGTCTGCGTGTGAATAAAGCCGTGAGAGTGGTCCCCAAAGGCAGCCGAGAAACACAAGAACACGGCGTGTGTGTGTGTGGTGCCGGGCACACGCCCAGCTGCGGCACGGCACCACACACACACACGCCGTGTTCTTGCACGCGCGCGCGTGTGTACTTGACGTGTGACCTGTTCCCGCCGGAGCACGTACTCAGGAGCTGAGTCACCACACGCCTGGCTGTGCTGAGGGAAGAGCAACAGGACATCTGCTTTAATTAAGCTGCAGGATCGATACACTATCGTCCGGGCTCTCCACCCTTCCCTGACTCCGCTCCCGTCGGCACTAACCACTCTTCGTTGAGGTGGAAACTCAGCTTCCCGCTGCTTTCGGCCAGGTGTATAGGTTTTTTTTTTTTGGGGGGGGCGGGGGGGGGGGTTGCTGTGCTAGATAGAATTGAGGCACAGCTCACAACTGGCAATTCTGGATCCAAACCATATCCAGGTTAGACAGAGTTAGACTTGTTAGACTTCATTATTGTGCTAAATGCGCTGCAAGTGTTATCTATTGATTGATGCACTGAGTGAGTGTATGATTGGGCACTGTGTTTCATCACCATTGCTGATTGGGTGTGGTTGAACATGATCCAAATTCTGCATTCATCAGAACAATAGGTATAACTGTTGTAACCACTTTAGGGTTTATGAGAACTGTTGGATGACTTACAGATAATAATACCTATTGTAAGGAAGATCTTTGCAAATAGAGAGCCAGACCCATAATATGCTTTGAAACAACTCAGCTCTGCAGACACAATAACTACAGTGTTGAAAATGGGCCCCAAAGAAGAGAGCATAAATGTGTTCAGGCCTTGACATATCACGGCAATAGAGGGCCCACATAGAGAGGGAGCAGGGGAGAGAGAGGGAGAGAGAGGGAGAGAGAGGGAGAGAGAGAGCGAGAGAGAGAGAGAGCGAGAGGGGGGGGGCTCACTAAGTTATTAGACCAGAGATCTCACAGGGAGAGTGAGACACAGACCAATAAAAACACTGTCTCTTTTCTGAGATTGTGCCTGCGTGGAGAACGCTGACAGACACCCCCTCCCCCCATCCCCTCCTCCAAATGTCATCCCCATTTCTGCCACAACCTTGTGTTTCTCCAGCAATATTTGACGGTCGGGGGCCCACCACGCCCAGACACTCTGTACCCAAATAGGTCCTGCAGGATTTGGGGGCGGGCAAAACGTCTCTTGAAAATGAGAGCGAGTGGAAATGAATAGAAGGAGGGAGTGACAGCGACACAAACAGAGACGGTGGCCTCAGGGACGACACAAACTCTGACTCAGTACGCTTTTAGAGCTGGTCTTTTTTCACGTCTGGGAGATGTTTGATCTTGCGTCCCCGGGAAAAATATTTACTGGGTCACATATACAGTCGTGGCCATAAGTTTTGGCAATGACAAATGTTGTGTTTTGCAAAGTTTGCTGGTTCAGTATTTGAGGAGAATGTTTTTATGTGTTTCTATAGAATACTGGAATCACAATAAGGTAAGCTTTTTTGGGGCGAAAATGTTCAATGTGTGCAAATAGCCCCCTTTTTTATTGCAGTCAATCGGCTCTTAAAATCCAATCAGAATGATAGATTTCACCTGGCTAGAATTAGTTCACACTTTCCCCTGTGCTGATGATATGACTTACTGAAATTATGTTTGCAGTCATTTTATGCCAAGGCCCAGCAAGCTTTGCAAACACAAAATGTATGTCGCTAACAATACTTTTGGCCACGGCTGTAGACCCAGGTCATGTACTTAAAAATACTGACATAAGTGTGTCTGTTCGATTGACAATACTCAGTATAATCAATCAGTGCCCGAAACAAGTGAATTATTGGATAACATACTGTAAAATACATCTCAATTTCAGTAGGTTACGATACCAAGTTCTTAGCCCATTGTATCCTGGTATGACCAACACATCTCTTATGTTTGAGACTTGAAATCTTATGACTACCAACGAAATGAGCGTGTGGGATAAGAACAGCACCAGTGAACCAGCATATATGGATGTGTGCTCTCTCTATGAGACCCAAGACAGAAGATAAGATAGACAAACAGTCCATCTTATCAGCTCAGACGTTGAATATTCTCAGATTAGCTGGTCTGATGGGTAAACGCATGCATGTCTTATCAGGGGCACCTTAATCAAATGGATACCTTACTAAACAAACCACAGGTGCATACCGCAAAATAGCGACTCACTATTAGTAGTCCTGGAAACTGGCAATGACATCTCAGAGATTCCATATTTTCCTTCAGCTTTGCCAAAGACCTAACACTCTGCCTCGTCCGACACTTTCGTGTTGTATTTCTGCACGTCATGAACGATCTCGGCACCTTCCTCCTGTCTTTCCCTCCTCTCCAAAGGGGGAGAAACAGTGGGGGAAACAATGATGTTGTCGCAAAGGCGGAGAACAGCCACGACCTGTGGTCTGAGTGAGTGAGAGAGCTCCTCAATAGAAGGAGGAGGATGTGGAGCGTGGACAGCACAATGAGAACACACAAGGAGCTAAAGATTACATTGGTCTTTAAGTCCGCTGCGGACAACCCCCCCCCCCACCCCCCCACTTCTCTCAAGGGCCAATGTAGCGTATGAACGGATCCAATGGAGGAATTAATTCAGTTGGAAACCCTGAATAATAGCATCATTTGCTAGCGAGCGAGAATCCGCCAAGGAGGATCAATGTAGCCTGCACAATGAAGCAATATAAAAGGCACTGGCGGGAGAGAGAATGCTATGGTCATGGTATTTCCTGACCAGGAGTACAAAGTCATTTATCAATTCAAGATGGATTAACATGACTGTGATCTAACCATTTGCCATATTTGCACGGTTTGAGTAAATATATAAATAAATATATATATATACATAGATTAATTTGGGATTTTAGCTGGCCGCTACAAACTGTCAACCTGCTATTATACAATTCCAGATAGGTTTGCAATTGTGTTACTATAAGCAGGAATGTACTGTTTCTTTTATTTCAGTGTGTACAAATTCCACCTGGAAGAACGATGACTATAAGCAGACTAATACTTTGAACAAATTATCCCTAGGGACATGTTCAAGCAATCACATCAGTGTCACTAGTGTTACTGCTGATGTTCCATTTCCAATTGGCTCTCAGCTGTGTGCTCCATAGCTGACAAACAGGTGCCAATTGCCAGGACATAGGGTGAGATAGTTGCAGTTACTAATTTGTGGATGATGAACAAATACATCCATGATGACTCTGAAAGGATAATGTGTGTAAAGTCAAGGCAGCTGCAGTTAATTATTCTCTGGTTAAATGGTGTTGTCGGCTGTGTGATTCCATGGGACTGAAGGTGTAAAAAGCACGAACATGGACCTTGACAAAATGACCTCTCAGCTTCGGGTCGTTTCACTATGTTGAGAAATCTGCTCGGCAAAAGGTTTCTATATTTACCGTGAAAGTGAAACGCACACCACAGCTAAATCACAAAGGTTTCAAAGTGCAATCACAAACATTTCACATCCCCTAAAAATGACACTATTACAAAAACACGTTCTCCATCCCTTACGTGGAAAAACAGGGCCTTTGAGATGCACATCTCATCCTTAGCCTTTAACACAACTCATAAGACACCAAGTATTCCTTCTGTGTTGCTGAACTAACTCCTGAAGATGAAAGGGCAGAGGGCTGTTTTGACATGGCTAGGACTGACAGGTATTCTGGATAAGATGACAGCACTTCCTACTGGTATAGTAAATCAACAAATACATGGACACAATCTAACGCAACAATCGAAAGAAACGTTTGCAACCTTTATTTATTTTTCATCAATGACATAGAGCTACGTCTGGAATGCGAAAGAACACATGAAAGAAACGAGTAAACAAAACAATGTACTCACACATTTATGGGGTGTTGAACAGGGGGGAACTGATCCTGGAGATTTAGAGTTCTGACGAACACTCTTTTTATTAGTAGTAGTTATTCCATAACTATTTTTATTTTGTTGACAGCTTGGGGAGTTAAACCGTCCACAAATACATAATCAAATATGTGTGTTAATGAGAAACAGCAACAGTATCCTACAGCAACGGTTTACTAAAAGAAAATTAAATTTGCCTATAGCGCCATATAATATTTGAGCAGAGCAAGCAAGGCTGTAGCCATGCTGGTGTTTTCTAAGCTGTTGAAATAATAATATTATTTTATGCCATAATAATATGACATGCTAGCATCGTTCTGATTAATTCTCCCATGGTTCATGCCTCACATTACCTTTCTCCCGTCACATTGAGCATTGATTCACTAGAGATTAAACATATTGTGTACACTCTAGGAATATTTTAACCCCCGAACTATTCGGCTGCATATTCTGTCGAGGGTAGAGTTTCTCCCTCATTGGCTTCATCAGGGACCATTCATTCATCATTCATTGGGCTTCATGTTCACCCACCTCCTGCCAAAGTAAGACTCATCTCATGGGCTTTTTGGTTAATCGGTCCCCCAGTGAGTCTCTTGGCTGTAACAGCGCCCTGCCTCCAGACACGAAGGTCCCGAGATTTCTTAAGTAGTCATGGGATTTCGGTTCCTTCTCAGAGCTGGGGGTGACCTTGGAGGGAGAAATCTCTCCGTAGGGGAGTGGGAGGGGGGGGCGTCAGTCTCCCAGGGAGGCCCTTCTGAGCCTGAGGGTTATCGTGAGTGCACCTGGAGGTGGGGGTGCTGCAGGGTACGCCATCAAACCCAATTCCTCAGACAATTCCCACCTATGACATCTGCATGCCAAGATGTCCCTCTGAATTTAAAGCCAGGGAACACAGGAGGGTTTCGTTAAAGGAAACCGTTAGATAGATAGACTTCAGATAGACGCGTTAGACACACCATTGCTTGGGAAAAGGAGCTTGCCTTCTACTTTTGATTTGAAAAGCTCGAGAGGACACTGATTGGGCAAAGGCAGACGGAATGTGTTTTTATTGGACAATGATGAACGACTCCGAGCAGTAAAAAGGCAGTCTTAACGGCTCAACCAGGAGACGAGTAGCCCAGACACATCCCTGACAATCTGTCAAGATTGATGCACATGCTCATAGCTCAGTCGCTCTCTCTCTCTCTCTCTCTCTCTCTCTCTCTCTCTCTCTCTCTCTCTCTCTCTCTCTCTCTCTCTCTCTCTCTCTCTCTCTCTCTCTCTCTTCCAGAATGTCCCGTGTGTGCACGGGACAGGCGGCATGCGTGTGCCTGCTCGCGTCGCGTCGTGTCCACGCCGAGCCAACAGACACGTCTGCGAGGACTGTATGTCGGGTGTGCAAGCCACCCAGGCGCCTGTGTGATTGTTGACAGTCCGCTAATAGAGCCGCTCTCCTGGCGCAGTCTTCAGGGAAGTGTTCCCCATCCAGGTTCTCCTGTTGTCTGCCACGGTTCCAAGGCCTCCCTGTGGTGAGGATAGGCCTTGTGGCGACCGGGTCATCCTTATCACCGACCGAAAGAGGGAAAGCGTTGAAACGTGACCCCTGATCGGCTTACGAGAAGAAGGGATCAGTGCTTGTAAGATGGCTGGCATCGCCTCAAAGTCCAGGTCGGTCTAGACTCAGCAAAAACCGACAACTGACACACGGCGAATCATTATTCAGGCCTAAGCAGGCCATAATTGTTTGAAGATTTGTCCGACAATTTTCGGATGAAAGTCCCGTCACTCCAGGCCAACACTGACACAGGGCTGCTGACTTTCCACCCACACAAACCAACCCGATTGAGGCTTACAGCAAAAGCGACTGGATGCTGTGCAAAGCAGTGGGGAATCCACAGGCTTTTTTGTGGTTTTATCTCAGGGTGACCCTTCACGAGAAAGTCCCTGAAACAGCTTTCAATTTCTCCACCCTGGGAAAACGAGATATGTGTCACCAGAGTCCCTCGTGTCCTTTCACTGACTTTCCTCAAACTCGTTTCGACGGTAATGATCATTTGGAAAAGTCCTTCTAGATGTCCTGTTTATATTATGGAAGCCCTGACAAAGCACACTGAACTACAAGATTGCAGGTTATTCTCGCTTGATTTCTGCCCGTTCCTGCATGTGTACACTGTTTAGGCTTTTACAGCATGCCTTCTCCCTTCGTTCTTCCAAAGTACTCGACTCTGAACTCTGGTCACAAACAAATACTTCTGGAGCGTGAAAAACTCACGTCAAGGTTGTGTCATTGAGTACGACTAGGAATAGCGGAAGCTAAAAGCTTAAGAACATAACTTACTCATATTTCATGGCACCTTGGATGGATTTTCACACGGTGAATGATTTATTTAGAACTATGTGAAAGGATCTGGCCTACTGTAAAGGTATGTACAGTATGTGGTTAGAGCTGTGATATGGGACCACAGACCACAGGCAGTTGTAAGGGACGAGTAATCCCTCCATCTCTTTCCTCTTTTGTGAATAACATTTGAATGTAACCCCAGTTAGATTCAATAGAGGACCTTGTGGTTTAGCTGGATTCTGTCTGATGTCAATCTGTTTTCCGTTCTGCCAACACAAGATCTGTTTATACCGTTTTAAGATATTGGAACTCAGTCAAAAGTTGAAAGAGCTCCTACACATTTTTAATGGCATCGTATTTTTCTTCCCCATGACATCTGCGGAGAATACGTTACAGACATGGTCATAATTATGGTGGATTACTGCTGTCCTCGTGGATTAGCGGTAGTCATGGGACTGACTCTGTGCTTCTCCCTCCAACCTGACGGAACATCCAAAATCCAACGGCAAACACCAACGTAGCAGAGAATCCCTCGAAGGGATTCCTTGCGGTCGCGGAGTCAGAAAACAGCCCGCGTTATTGATCCTGATTTGCGGTGAGCCATGTTCTCCATGGCACGTCGGAGACCCTTTTGCGAGGGGAACATGCTGTGATGGCTCTGACAGGAGGGGTGGGCTGGGGTCTGGCGTTGAGATGGGGGACCACCTGAACACACCCGGAGGGATGGAGGCCTCTGGCTTCCAGAACAGGACACCTGAGCTCCGTAATAGCCCATCAAGGAGGCTGCAGCTGGGGCCCTGGCCCTACGGGAGGATGTTGGATCCATCCCCCTCTCTACCTCAGCTCTAACTATCAGAGCCTAATGATGGCCACCCGGAGAAGCCTAGTCCTGTTTCAAAATGAGCTTCACGTACATCCCGTGATCGAGGCAAATTCACCTGACACGAGATACTTTTTCATGTGGTCTGCACCAAAGGAGGCAAGTAGGTTCTGGAACAAGTTCCCCTCCTTTTTGGATTAGGAGTAACTGAGGGTTTGAACAGATGAAAGCGATTCCACTTTGCTCACTGTGAACTCCTCTCCAAATTCACAGAGAGAGAATTGACCTCGCACTGCAAGAACAACTCCGGGCGAAGGAGACATCTTGATACAAATTGTACAAATATTGGAACTTGTTACTTGATGAATATTTCAGCCTCTGCTTCAATGTGACTGGCGTTTTAAATAATTCAAGCGGAGGTGGTGGAGTATCGGTGGTGAGATTAGGCTTCCTTCTGATACAGAGGCAGAGAGTTGGCCATTTCTCCTCTCTGAAGTAGGAGCGGATGAATTAAACATACAGCATATACAGATGAGCGACACATTTTGTTGGTAGCATTTCTATTAATAGAGTTCGATGAGTCTTATCGAAAACAAACTGAAGCTGATTTTCAAAATAGCTGATTTTTTACATTATTTACTGTGGTACATATGCTACTTACTGTATAAGTGTTGAGTATGTGCTATATAGTGAGTATGTGCTATATACTGCTATATAGGATTATGAAGGAATTGCCTGTATTAAGATGGTATTTATAGTAAAGTCATTATTGTGATATAGTAAAAGATCAAATCCAGCTTTTTTCTTCTTTTCTAAATGATTATATCCTGAATCATTCTATAAAGGTCAATGGCTCCATGGACAAACATGAGCTCCAAGTCGAACATATTCATAATACATTGAATCTGTAATTTGATTCTCATTCAATAAATCATGTGAAAGGAACAACAATATTTTTGCAGGTCTATTACAATGTCTACGACGTGGTCGTAGGCTCAACCAACCACAGGGCCCTTTGTTCATTTAGCATGAGATAGATAAAGCTGTGTACTTCCTTAGGCTGAGCAGGAATTCAAACCCCACAGGTGAGACAATAAAAGCTCTTGATAGGGGTCTGAATAGGGCTACGTTCCTCCCTATCAAGTATAGAACCTCATTTTGAATTTCACCAAGAGAACTCACCTCCTTTCCTGCTGCCAGCTAACAAGACCGAGTGTCTCCCAGGAGCTGCAGGCTGGATCGTCTCTTCTGACACTTATCCAACTGGAGGTGGGGAGCTTGCACAGCTTACCGCCTCAATTGATCGCAGTCACGCGTACTGGCTGGTTGGAACGAGAAGGGCTTTCCTCCGGAGCTGAAACAGAGGAGAGAGGATGCGCGGGGATAAAAGACCCCGAGCTGGGTGAGAATGAGCCCGCTCCCCAGGCCCCAGTTCAAGACACTCCAGTCCCTTTGAAGGCGATGAGCGTCCAAATGGAAACCTAATTGTGTGTAAAGTGGGCCTCATCCTTTTACCCGGTAATAACGGCATCGTGGATGTGGTTTTAGGGGGCTGCAATCTAAATCGAATCTCAGACTTTTTCCTTTTTACTTCTCCCACACGGGCGTGCTCTCCGTGGAATCGTCGATACAGATCAGGCAGAATTGAAAGAGATAAAGTTCGGTGGTTGGGCCAGGGTTTTTTTCCCCTGTCAACTCTGCCCTATCTCCCAGGGCTGTGAGACATTTTCAAGGAAAGATGGCTGGTGACACAGTGACTTGAGATACCCAGTAAAACACTCATCATTAGACTCCCTTCAGAGACAAATACAAGACAAAACATAGAGCCTTTGATAGTCTGTGTGTATGCAGTCACAAGCCCACAGTTACATGTCTTCAGGGGCTGATTATACCGTGAAATGAAGCCTGCTAATTAACAGTATTTCATGTTCACATATGCTGTTTGTTCATTTTGTTATTTGAGATAATTTGAAACATTAAGGTGCCTTTAATGTTTCTCAGTGTTTCTCTTCTGCACAGGGCATGCTCAAACACACAACCATGCACTTCGGCACCAGTTCGAAGGTCCTCCTGTCACAAAATACATTGTTGACAACCTGTATGTCAAAATGACATGCTGTGTTCCTTAACTGTCACAAAGGCTTTAAGCAATGTTGATGTGTATAGATCTAAAGTGATGCATGGCTTCATTGTTTATTACTTATTAGTTTATTAGCTCTCCTTCTAACCATACATTATGCATGTCAGGAGTTTGGATTTAAATGCTAGCGTTACAGACTGAGAACAATTCTGTTGATGAGCAGTATGGATCCATGGCTGTTGTGTAGGCTTGACACAGCTGAAGCAGTGATCCATAACAAAAAGGATTCATGAAAACCTGGCATCTGTAGAAAAAAAGAAAAAAAAGAAGCATGTGGCAGCAATGAAACATTTATAAATGTCACCCAAACTAGATGTGGACAGTATCAGACACAGCTGGGACTAGATGGAAGTGCAAGGATGGGATCAGAAAGCGAGTGTGTGCGCATGTGTGTGTTTGTGTGTGTGGGCACCGTATACATTTCAAAATACAGGGATTGATTTTCAGACACATAAAGAAACAAGAAAAAGAAAAGGCCTTCAACTGAACTAGATACAAAGAGACAAGCATTCATTTCTGTCAACTGCATAACGTACTCTCTACCAAAAGGATCTGTGGACACTGCTTGGACCACAATGCCACACCATCCCGTTGAAGACGTTGTTAGCATCCGACATTATGGATTCACAGGGACTAAAGTCTGTATGATTTTGAGGCATGTCCTTGTCCTTATCCAATGTTTGCACATCCTCTTTTTTAATCAAATTGTCACAGGAAAACGTGTGTGTGGGGGAGGAGTGGTTATTTGAACTCAAATACTCAACCACTGAGCTATACCTAGTGGCAAAAAAACAATGTTATGAGCAAACAGACAGGATCTAACATATCTAATGAGTGGCAGTATCTGTTGATCCGCGTGTTCTGAAAATAAATCTAATGAAACAGTGGCACGGGCCCTCTGAAACAGAGCCCTCTCTGCTGTCTTTACAGGCGAACGGAGCAATCGGTAACTACTGATGGTCACCAGTTGCACACGGCGTAAACCGGGGCTGGATCACGGTGACACGATGTTAATTACAATCAGAGTGGGTCTCGGGGGAGGGCATGGGGACGTGAGAGGAAGGAGGTGACATTGTCCCAACGTCCTCTGCATGTCTGCGCCGCTGCCTGACCTGAGCGCTGGTGACGGGCGGGACAGCTGAGAGGGTCTGGGACAGCCTCGGAGTCCTGGAGCTCTGGCTAATGCTGTGCTCTCACCCAGTTCAAAATCCAACACTCATTCATTTTTCACAATCTTTCAGTCCTTTTTGAGAGATTTGGACGTGAAATTTGTCTAAAGGGATCTCATGTTTATTTTTAGATGTATAAATATGTATAAATATAGCAGTTTCCCAATGAGGTAAACCCAGGCGTATGTGTGTGTGTCTGTCCCTTGCATGACTGCAATGACAGTGTCAGTAGTGGTGAGCATAGCTTCCAGTCCAAATCCCTCTGTGTGAGGCTCAGCCTTGCTGAAGTAGTGAGCCAGATAGTCCTGCAATATTGATTGTGGGAGAATGCGTGTGTGCGCGCCTGTGCAGGCATGTGTAGCACCCCTGTGATTCGAAAAGGAGCTCCCTCTTTATAATTTAGCAAGAAGCCCCATGTATGACCTTGGAAGGAAAGCAAAGGGAGGTTGTACACGAGCATGGAGACTGGTTTTATGTTTGCAAAGTTACAAATCAAATCAAATCAAATGTATTTGTATAGCCCTTTTTACACAAGAATGTCACAGAGGGCTTCACATACGCCCATAGAACTGCCCCTCAACAACACAATGTTTATGTTTTTTGCTTTAATGTCCTGGCCCTGCCTTAACAGAGCTCTGAACTGAGGGTTGAGAGATTTGGTCAACTGTGAAATTTGGATGTCTTACAAGAACGAACAGGATTCTATACAGCAACAGCACACTAGAATGTTTGTCAGCCCTCTTAACAGAGTGCATGATACATGTTTACCTCCAGTTTTTGGACTACACAAAGATTACAAACACAGAAAGCACACAAGTGTTTATGGAATACTCGCATTGCCCTTAGGAAAAGAAAAAGCAATAAGCCATCTATTTGTCTTGTCTTGCTGCTCCAGTCTCCTGGGCAAAAGCAGCATTAATGTCAGGTCAGGTTTCTCTCACTACGATACATTAAGAACTTCTTCAACTTAGTTTTACCCCCAGCAACAAAAAAAAGACCTCCCACCAATTGACTGATCTCATTCTTTTCTTTGAAATATGACTGTTAGATCCTGTCTGTCACTTCGAGGGAAGTGGAAGGAACAGCTTGACTATGCTTACTGTAATTCTCTCCTTTCGGAGAGGCGCCTGTGTCTCACTTTCCCTTCTGACACCAATGATTATACTTTGACTGGCCACGTGTCAGAGTTGGCTATTGTTAATTTTTACTGGCCGTCCTGCCTTAGCTTTATGCAGGACAACCTTTCAGCAGTGTTTCTCTCCATGAATGGAAACATTGAGGGATTTCGCGTGCTCTTTCGGGACGCCAGGTTTTGACAAGTCTTTAAGTTTTCTGTCACCTGCAAGTACATGCTTAATGGCGCCATGCCAGAAGAAAAAGGTGCCTTTGAGAAACGGTCTCGAGGTGATGGGTTAAACTGGACTAATTTACTTTAGCGTGACGGGCCCCGTCAAAGAAATATAAAAAGGGTGAAAAATAGATACGTACAAGCGGAAATGTTAGAATACGACTACTTTAAACATAGCCGTCGTCAATTTTCTTTTTTCAAGGGCGAGGGCGGCTCAGGGGAGTGGGGATGTGAGGGAGGGAGCAGTGGAGTAGAGGTCGTCAAAGTTGAGTTTTATAAAAGTTAAAGTAACTGTGTCCCCCTTCTGTGATGCTCATTTCGAACAGTGAACTCTGAGAACATGTAGCCTCGAGGCCTGACGAGACCCAACCACATCACACAACGTTGAAAGAGAGACTGGCGGTGGTGAGCTAGATTGAACAACTAAGATTTGTCTTTTTTCGTCCGGGAGCCCATTTTTCTTTTTTACAATGGGCGGAGCTAGTTCAGGCATGGAACTCGGGCAGCGCGCCATATCACCCATCGCCGTGTTCTCAGCCCATAGGCTTAGCTTGATAAGCGGCGCTAAAAAGTCGCACACATGCACGCACACACGTCCTCGATTACCCTTGTGTTCTGCGCTGCTGCCACCCACCACCATCCCCTTCTCCCCCATGTGGTCTATCTGTTCTCCCCGTGGGGGATTTAACTTGTTGCTCCCTGCCTCATGTCATGCATGCTGCAGTGAAGGCAGGGAGCGCTTCCCCATGTACATCCATTCCGCCAATGTAAAACCATTTGTCATGTGTAAGAATAAATGGTGAAATCAATCACGTGAGTGTCTTGACTGAACTAAAGAAATGGCAGACTATGAAACTTTTCAAAACTGACGCTTACTTTGGTTACCTTAATAGTGCTTGTGTAATGAGGGCTTAGCAACACTCTTGAGACAAAGGCTAAGAAAAACACACAATACAGAACCAGTCCTCTAGTCCTCTCACAACACTGTCTTACAGGATCGTACAAGAGGTTGGACAAGGTCCGAATAGAACAAAGAAAGACCATGCTGTTTGTATATGGGTGTTTTTGTGTGTGTGGGGGTGCTTGTTTGTTTGTTTTGGTATATTTATATTGTTTATTTATTGATGGAAGTCTACCAAGCCTGTGATACTGCATGTAGATGTGAGCCTGTTTGTGTGTGTACAGTAGGTGCGTGTGTGTGTATGTGTGTCAGACGAAGTCAAGAGGCAGAAATGAGATAAAACCCCCGGAGGAGCAGATCGTAACAGATGCTCCAATTATACGCTCCTTTACTCTGAGTTCTAACTTCATTTCCTTAGTCCAGATCACTATGGCCTGTGAAGTACCCACTTTACCACACCTCCTAAAGATGTGTCTATCATAATTTCTGCGTTTCACAAGAGCTTGTTTAAACTGTGTTCTTGTAAAAGATTTTATGTAAATGTTAAAAAAGTAGAAGGTTTAATAGGGTACATATTGCATATTTTGCATCTATTGCATTGAGGGTGATTTGCCATGTCATGATATTATTTACTGATAATTCATGACTTCATCATCTTGTTCTAGCTGACGCATAAAAGCTTTGGATAAAAGTGTCTGCTAAATGAATAAATGGACTCATGTCAAGTGGTTAAACATGCATGACTCATGAATACCAAGAAAGTAGTCTAACTTATTCAAAAGAAGAGGGTGGACCTAAAGTCTGTATTGACGCCATCACACGCCTGCAACATAAATATCCATACTGTCTAAGGACTGGGGTAATAACATACGTTTTAAACCACATGTTCAACTCGACTTGTTTTTCATCACATTTGCTGGACAGAAAAACATTTGAATACATGGAACATAAAATGAGAAAAACAATGATTGATGTCAATTGAATGTAAAAATTACTGGGACATCAATCATTCAATTCCATAGCGAAAACATTTGTTCTTATGTCCAGTCACCCTCCAAGGCAAATTGGCTATAAGTTCTTAAATGTTTTATGACATTTTTATCTAGAATGTATGTTAGAATGCTAATGTAAAAAACTGTAACAGACAACCTGATACAGCTTTTTAACAAGACCCCATCAGCTCTACCTTGTGTAAGTGTGCTGCATTGCTAGCTCTTGTTTTACAGAGACAAGAACCTGCAGTCAACAAGAATGAAGTTAATTCCGCAACTCAATTATTTTAGGCATTTTGACATGGTCAGGACGATTTGCTCATGCCAACAACCATGACAGTATACCTTTTTCTGTGGCGCTGTGGGTTGGCTATGGATAGACAAAAAAGCTAACAGTTCACACTCGATCACTATGGAGACCGCAGGAACCCCATGTTGAGAACTAAAGACAAGATATGCTGAAAGAAAGGAATATTCGCCCTGTGCTGTTCAGATTGGCAGTTGGAAGAACATAATAGACCAGGTAGCTCATCACCTCCCTAAGGTACTGTGGACAGATATGGTGGAACAAGTCAGGAACAGTGGTTGAACATTGTCTTTTCACAGATAAGTCTAATTTAAATGTGTTTGTTGTCTAGTGTCTTATGTTTTGTCCTTTCAATTGACTGCGGGGACCTGGATCTTACTCTACCTTTGAAAAACACATTTTCAAGGAATACTTTCTCTGTGCTTTTTTGGCTTTCTTGAACAGAGATAACGAGGAAATGTACGGGAGAGAGAGCAAGGAGAAAACATGCAAATATGGCCAGAGCTGGAATCAAACACAGGCTGCCGTGTTAGGGCCTTAGCCCACGTGGAACACACTCTACCCAGTGAGCCACCAGGGCATCCCTCATGCAAGCTGTTAACGAGCTCTGCAGGTTTCACTCCAAGACAAATGTACACCATGTATCGTGCATGCTCTCCATCGCAAACAAGGCAAACACAAGCCAACAAGAGAGTTCTTTTGACTTTCAGATGCATTGTGGGTCTAATTAGATACTACTTCTATTTCTAGACAAATTCAACTTTTGCTTGTCCATGACCTTTTCAACTCCAGTTTGTCTTCAAAACCAAACCAAATTAAGGCTTAAAGTGTCTCTAATCACACCAAGGCAGCAACTTTAAGAGTCTGTGTGTCTGTGATATTTGATTTGAGGAGTCAGAGTTGTCGTCTACGACAAGCTCTGCCTAACCCTGAAGAAGTGCATTTATCTATCCACCTTTTGCCTTTCTCAACACCCGAGGACTGCATGAAGACATAGGATGTGCATCCGAATGCTCAGCGTCTCCATGTTGGTCTGCCGTGTACACTCACACCCACACACTCACCGCAACTTTTCCCAGCAACAGTGCAGTATTAATGTTCTCTGTCTCGACCAGGAAGATCGATACGCTACGCGCACATTCTGCCACGACTGGCCTCAGGGCACAGGGTTGAACACCCACTCTATTACACACGTATGCAGCTTGACCCCAAGATAGTCTGGGAAGGTCACATGTCAGGAAGTTACTTTTCACTAATGGCCAGTTTTGCAAAGGAACAGCCGAGCAATTTTTGGGTGATGTTAAAGTTATACATCGCACAATTCGGTAAGCAACAAATGAAAGGATTTGGATTTACAATTACCAGACGCTCTTATCCAGAGCGACTTACAGTAAGTACAGGGACATTCCCTTGCCCAAGGACACAACGTCATTTGGCACAGCCGGGAATCGACCCGGTAACCTTCAGATTACTAGCCCGACTCCCTAACCGCTCAGCCACCTGACTCTCTTTGTATATCCCAGATGAATACAGAGATAGCCAGGGAGATCGACATGGACAATGAAAGAGAGAGAGAGAGAGAGAGAGAGAGAGAGAGAGAGAGAGAGAGAGAGAGAGAGAGAGAGAGAGAGAGAGAGAGAGAGAGAGAGAGAGAGAGAAGAGAATGTGCGCAGTGAGTGTGTGATGCATACGAGCATGGTTGGTCTGTCTTGGTCTGTCTTTGATGTGTTGGTGATTGATCTGGTTCTGGACTGTACAGTTTAAGGGCTGCATTAAGTCTACCCATACAGAAAGCACCCAGCTCATCTCCACTCATCACCCCACACACCCAGGGGAAGGGAGAGGGGGGAAATTCTAATGAAAGAATGAACGGTATTGAGAATATTGGACTTGCTCAAGTTCCAATATGTAATACCCAGTTATCAGTGTTCTTCTAAAATACCAAACATACAGTACACATCAGTTCATGTTTTCACAGTTGGTGCCCAATAAAAAAAAAACAGAAGATACCAAAGTTTGATGTATTACATATATTCTCGAGAATTACATGTGTTTCATAGTGGTGAGAAAATAATGTTTTGGCCATTCCTGTGCAAAAGAAAACCTCGCATTATCAGAAAGATTACAGGCCGCTGCTTCTCATTATGGAGTGTTATCTTGTGCTAGCTGTGTATCGACCTCTTTTATGCAGTACACTCTGGGAGACAAATTCACCACTACCTCTCTCTTTATTCTCTATTATGGCAGCGCACACACGTACACGCACACACACAGACACACAGACGCCGCGCACACATTCAGTGGCACATAGACGCAAAAGCACAAGAGCGCCTGCAGCTCTGTTTTCGCACGCCAAAATGCATCGCTGAAAAAGATAAATAACTGAATCTGAATCGTGAGGAGAACTAAGGAATAGTTCATTGACCTGACAATGGGTCAGCGGGCCTTGCAAGGCATTGTGACTGCATATCCCATCAGTCCCTGTGCTGATGCTTCAGGGTTTGGACAGCTCTTTTACACCGTCTTGGAAGTGGATAGACAGCCTTATTCAAGTCACTTTGCATGAGAGGAAAGTTTATCTCCCAAACACATCAAACAGGCTTGGAAAGGGAGCTGCATGAATGTGAAATTACAAAGAGGCCTGAACTGAAAGAGGGGCACTCAGGATGATTGTGTGGTTCTCAGATGCAAGGCTAACATTCCATTATCACTTTAATGGGGTGTATTTCCTTTTTTTTCGGTGCTGCTGATGGACATTTAGAAAATGATCAGGGTAATCACATGCTTCCTGTAATTGGTAATGCGATGCGATGACAATCCGATTTAAATGACATTTGAATGGCTGGCAATTGTGTTTGTCTCCGTGAATGCGGATTGTGACACTAATGGATTCATTGATTTCAGGGTTGGAACTGACCCACGATCACAGTGAATGGGATTTCTTTTAGTGTCTGCCTGATGAGAATATCAATCACCTCTACGCTGCAAACGGTGGACACACATTCATATTGAGCTGCGTGTCGTGAACCTTTCAAACACATTTGAACTTCAACTTCATTTGCGCGACCCTTTTTATATGATGGTTACATTACTGACCTCCACAGCAACTCGGCAAATGACCAATGGGGTCATAAGAGGGAGCAAATAACGAGGTCAAATGAGAAGGTGTGGGGTACACACTCACAGACGCACACACATGCGCAAGTGCCTGTCCTTACAGAGATTAGATTTAATGAGACCACGCTTCACCCTTTTCCCCTTTGTTAGCCTCAACACATCGACTAATTAACCCTGACACACACACACACACGTATAATATCTCTCATTTAAACACACACAAAACCCTGTTGCACGCACACACAGGAATTCTGCCATTTCTTCCTCCCTTCCTTTTTCCTCCTTCAACCATCCTGCGGAGGGCCTGAGTGATTCGTTAGATAGCTCGTTTAAAGCTCTAAAGCGTTGCTGTAATTGAGAACATTGGTATCGATTCTCCATCAACTCACCAAGTCAGACTATCTCCCGGGAGAACAGGCCTGATCCGGACTGATCCAGGCTGGGGCCGCTTCTCTCCTCCCAACTGAAATCTATCTGCATCGCCTCCATTTCCACGGGCAGGAACAGATGGAAGTCTCATTGACACCCCCGTTCTCAGCGGCAAGTACTCACATAGCTGTCTCGTACTCGCAGCTCATTGCAAAGTGACGAAGGCCTCGGTCTGTCCCCTTGGAGGTAAATATATAGGATTGATTGGCGTGTCCCGTGTTAGGGGAGTACTGATGCGCTGTGAATGAAATTCCCTGCGGAGACCTGGGGAAGAAGTGTGTGATGGGAAGAATAACTCTGGTGTATTTTTGTTTCCCACGAGAAAACGGGTTTCAAGTTCCCTCAGATTGGCAGGGGTTTGGAGGAGCTAAAAAAGGACAGACAATTCTGAATAAGAACCTTGGCTGGTTCGTTTTTTTGTTGTTTCTATTTGATCTGTTATCAGTATTTGAAACTGACTTTGGAGTTTTTGATTTCCCATTGACTCATTTCATAAATTCATTCATAATTAGAAACATCATCTGGTAAAGTATCTAGAAGTCTACTTCATAATCGTCCTTTGACAACACAATAATTTCAATCAGTTTTGAAGACATTTTGTTGGCCTTTACCATGGCTGGAAGACATTCAGCAGTTTCACTTAGACAGATATAGAAGCTAACGCTGGGGTGTATCCGACGGTGACGATATGCTACATGAAGTCAGTGGAGTGAGACTGGGACGTGGCTAAGGTCATGTCAAATAGAGTTTAGGATGCTCTGGCCTGTCTGCTAGTCTGTGTCATTACCATAGATCATACAGCCCCACAAAACGACCGCCTTGCTTCACTGAACCCAATGTATTGAGGTAGAAAGAGAGAATTGGGAGGAGGGGAAACATGTAAAGAGAGATAGAGAGAGATAGAGGGAGGAATATGGAGAGAGAGAGAGAGAGCAGAGGGGGAGAGAGATTGAGGTATGGAGAGAGAGAGAGAGAGAGAGAGAGAGAGAGAGAGAGAGAGAGAGAGAGAGAGAGAGAGAGAGAGAGAGAGAGAGCAAAAGAGAGAGACAGTGTGCAGTGGGTGTGTGATGCATACGAGCATGGTTGGTCTGTCTTGGTCTGTCTTTGATGTGTTGGTGATTGATCTGGTTCTGAACTGTACAGTTTAAGGGCTGCATTAAGTCTACCCATACAGAAAGCACCCAGCTCATCTCCACTCATCACCCCACACTCCCACACCACCTCATACATATCCAGACATTCGTTTATGATCTGCAGCTTTTTCATAATGGCCTGTTTGGCATGATGCAGCCCATCCCTCTTTACAATGGCCTGTTACGACACTGTTTTTCCCCCTCGTTGTAGTGCATTAGCACAAAAATGTGTTAAACTGGCGATTGACTTTGACATATCGATATGGGTACGTGGGTGTGTTTCAGGAAGGGAAAGTCATCGCTGCCGAAGTGGACGGTAATGGGCTCAGCGGGCACGGATGGTGTTACCTCCGAGCTGTTTTCCAAACGAGGTCCTGGGCTAAATGCACAGACGAAGGAGGAAAATGAAAACGGCTCGGTTCTAAAAGCCTCCGAGACGACAGTGACATCACTGCTGCCCGCTGACCCGGAAAGGCTGCTAAATTGGCCTCGTCGGCCTCATCTGGCCCGGATGAGTGACATCCGAGCCGTCGGGCCGCGCAGAGGAGTGTGGGTAATTTGCACCTCGGACTGTAGTGCATCGGACTCTTTAATGGGGGGGAGATCAGGATTTCAGTCTCGCTATGACTCGCCCCCCAGCTCAGTGCTCCCTGTCTGACGGCGTTGAGTAAACTCAGCCCATTAGGACACAGTCACTCACCCCTCCTCCCTTTCCCACCTTCCCTCCCCTCTCCTCACGGAGCCCCTGGAGTTTACAATCAGCGCCCGGTCACCTAGGCAAGCAGCCTTTTTCCACGAGACATGTCCAATCCCAGGACACGTCGCCGACAGAGAGACAAGCATCTGTCTGACGACTGGGCTAACGACACGTGTGGTTATTCAGGCTTTTCTGATAGGTTATTACAAGTGGCGGCGACGGAAATGTCAACAAAGGGGATTGGAGACATTTTCCCCCTCGCAAGATGCCACCTGACCTGTGTTATTAGCTCCAGCTGCTGTGGTTAGTGTAAATGTCACAGTGCTCGTGTTCTGACTACTGGGCCAGCGGGCGGCCGCCGAGCACGGTGGGAAACGAGGGGGCGGGGTGCCATAACGACCTTTATTAGCGAAGGGACGTGGTTGAGTGATGGAAGGTGAGCCCAAGTAGCGGTGGAGGTGACCATTTCTCCGTCGGGTCACGGGAGGACAATGTGGATACTCACCCACAGGCTGCTAAGCCTCATGTGATATTCCGAGTTTTGGCTTCGAAAAAGTAAACGCAGAGGAATACATACAATCGCACAGACTACTGGATAACATCACCCTTGGAAAAAGACTTTCAGAAAATACTTTGCAAGGGATTGGATAATCCATCTGTCTATCACAGGCTAACACACGCCCTTAGCTGCCAGTAGTTCCTCAAAGGGTTCTGATTGGTCCGAACCACTGTGGTTGGGGCACAAACGAATGACTTCTCACATGGTCGTGATCTTGCTAATCCAGCTGTCTCGCAAGGTTATCAAGATCCTGCGAGGGAATGCATGCAGAATACAGCAAGAAGGTTGAGTTCCAGCTGAAGGCACAAACCGACAGTTAAGCGCTAAACCATGTGAGCCGTAACAGGCTAACCCTGCCTGAGCACGCACGCACACAATGTACTTTCCACACTTCCAACCCTCACGCCTCAACGGTTTTCTTTCTGATGACGGCATTCCTCTATTGACCATCACAAGGGTCAGGGCCAGCCAAGAGATCAATACAACACCTCATACACAGCTCTTTAGAGCCCACACATACACACACACACACTTCTGTACATTTACATTTAGTCATTTAGCATCACGGAGCACTATCAGAACAACAGAGATTGCAATAGGAACCAGAAGAACAAAACTCTCTCTCTCTCTCTCTCTCTCTCTCTCTCTCTCTCTCTCTCTCTCTCTCTCTCTCTCTCTCTCTCTCTCTCTCTCTCTCTCTCTCTCTCTCTCTCTCTCTCTCTCTCTCTCTCTCTCTCTCTCTCTCTCTCTCTCTCTCTCTCTCTCTCTCTCTCTCTCTCTGGCATCCTTTTGCTGCAGTAAGCACCTTGGCCCTCAAAGGGTTTTTAACAAACTTTCAGAAAGTCCTGTTGGTGTTGTATGATAGGGTAGGGTGATTCAATCCTTTCTCCTTTTTTGTCATCTTGCACTACTTAGTAACATGACAGAGAAATCAATAGCACATGATGAGCCATGTAACCTACAATGGATGAAGAGACGCAACCAAAACCCGGTGAAGCGATTTGACCCCACAGAGCAATCAATGATTGTTATATTTGGCTTTATCTCTCTTCTCTTCTCTGGAATGAAACCCTAGCGGAGGAAGTGGCAGGGTTAAAACAAGAAGACAATTAACACCCCTCCCATCGCAGGCTCTTATGAGTGTTTGCATATTTAAACAGCCATTGGAGGCTCCGTTCCTGCTCTTCTTGTGTTTGGCGTCTCAAGGGCGACGAGAGACCTCGTTCGGCTGATTGATTACAGCGTTCCAGATCTCTTTGATAGTCGTCTGCTGAGTGCCTCCGCGGAGGCCCAGTCATTTCTTCCAGTGCTCCTGTAGAGCTCAGCGTTTCAAAAGACTCATTGTCGAGCTGAGATTAGTTCATAACAATAGGGAGTCAGATGGCTGAGTGGTGAGGGAGTCAGGCTAGTAATCTGAAGGTTACCAGTTCGATTCCCAGCCTTGCCAAATGACGTTGTGTCCTTGGGCAAGGCACTTCACCCTACTTGCTTCGGGGGGGAATGTCCCTGTACTTACTGTAAGTCGCTCTGTATAAGAGCGTCTGCTAAATGTAAATGTAAAAGACATTCTCTATAAGAATGTCTTCTTTTTTTACTTAAATGTCCAACTTTAATGCTAGCATGCTAACAAAATTCAAGCAACATAATCACGCTTAATTAAAAACAAATGGCCGCATATACAGTAGGGTTGTTTTTATAAGCTCAAGTCTCCACGGGCTGTTTTATACTTCTCCTGTTAAGTGTTGAAATAATGAGAAGAGCCCAATGTCTTCCTCCCACGCTGCCTTGTTCAGAGATGAGCTACAGTAACGTGCAATGATTGCATCCAGAGATGCGTTGGTTGAACGCCTACCGCTACCGTCACTGAGGTTAGCTCCCTCACAAAACACAGCCACTGATATGCATTGTCACTCTTAATACACATCTGGTGAACAGTGCTATACAATTCTCTGTGTGCACTGCGATAAGTCTAGTCAACGGAAGCATGTGACGTGGCCAACTGACAAAAATATTGGACAGGAAATGTGACAGTGGTGGGAATGAGGGATGAGCTGAAATAGCTTGCTGTAAAGAATTGTGTGGTCCGGTAGATTGATGGAGGCCTTGACCAATGGATACACTGGCGATTCATTAAGTATTCTTTCATCATTTTTTTTCCAATGAATATCCATTCATCCAACGGAATAGAGACACAAAGCTCCACAGAAGCACGGGAAGTTTGTCTTTCAGGCCGCGTGAGGGATCAGAGCAGAGGCTGGAAGGCGTCAAGTCGGGACAAGCAGGTGTTGGTGTGTGATTTGGACGGAGTGAAAGGGGCTTGGCGGGGAGGGAGAGGCACCATTAGCATGTGTTCATTAGCGAGCGCGGGAGGAAGCTTATCATTCTGAATGGCCTCATTAGTGATAGGGATTAATATGCGCCAGGTTCATTAGAGAGAGACAGGCAGCCAGCACGTCACGAGGACCACAACAACTCCACCAGCTTTAAAACTCCTCTCCTCGGCTCTCCTGTCTTCTCGTCCGCTCTCCAGTCCTCCTCTCCTGCCCATCATTGCCCAACAACCCTTGTCTGTTGTTTGGGTCTATGGGACCCATTTTTACTGAAAGTAAAGATATTGTCCATTATACCCACTAACATTGGCAGGGTAACACAATTGTGAACATCATGCAAGAGTTAAAAACTGTATATGCTATCCAATTATGAATCTGCAAAGGATGTTGGTATGTACAGCATGCAACTGTGTCCAATTAGAGTTAATCAACTACATTAGCACTGACACCTATCAGTGTCAACCTAATGCATTTGCTGACATGCCTTGGCAATCGGCATGTCTCATTTTTACCTTTGAATTAAATGAAATGCAATGGGCAGTGGCCTAGTTTCTCCACATTCACATACACACCCATTTTATATAAGATGTATGGACAGCCACAAATTCAATGGTGTTTTCTGTCGACTCTTCTCCACTCTGACTCTGACCATCTTCTCCTCTAGGAATCCACAGCGGTAGCAGCAACACTGCTACAGCCAGGATTCTACTCTACACAAGAGACAGAGGGACATATCCAAATGTCATTTGCTTGTAAATGAGTATTCCCTCTGCCTGAACTCGCTGGAAAGGTTGCCATGCTTCTTGAAAATCTAAGCGTCAGAGTCAAACACAAACCGAAAGTCCAATGAAATATAAATGACATAACTTCATCCAACTACTGGAGAGCATCTTCCAATCTACACATTTTACTACTTGTTCTTCGTGTCGGGTATCCAAGCTTCGTAAAGCAGGTTAGTACATGTTACAGTTTAATACATCCATAAGGACGTGACACCACAGACAGCACTAAATTCTTAGTTAAACCAGAGCCGGAATCTACAGAGTAAGTATCTTTCTGTGATACAAATTGAAACAGCTATGTTATGGACTGGAAACTTAATCAAATCTAGACTTCAGGACTGAATGATTCATCTCTTTAGAATGGCATTTCCTTCATTCATATTTAAGTACTTGGGTATGGGCAGGAGACAAGTTCAGAAATTGCCACAAGGACAGTCGCACTTTTCTGTCAGGTTAACAGAACGGGGACTTCTTGGTACTCTTTCCAGTTAGGAACTTTGCCACAGACTTTGCTGACTTTCGGTTTCTTTCAGGAATAACATACAACCAAATTGACTGCCAGTTTTGAAAGTCAGATCCGTAAAAGGCGTGAAGTGACTGACAGGAAGGAAAATGAAAATGCTCTATCTAATCTCGATGGGTAGGATGCCTCCCATTCGGCAATTACAACTCAACTGCCGTCAGTGGAGGGAGTCTGTAAAGATGGAGAATCAAGGAGAACATTGAAGCAAGAGAGAAAGAGAGAAGAAAGTACATCGTGAAACAAGATCCTGTAGAGATGCAGGCTGTGTTGTCGAAATCCCATTCACGCTGCCTATCTGGCATGCTTCAAAGTCTTCCAAAAGGTGGCAGCAAAGCGCCCCTCTAAGCCCCAACCGCCAGTGAATCACCATATTAGTATTCACCACTTGGTTTGGGCATCAAAGGCTCTCATTCACACAGTCTTGGGGACAGCCTTAGAAACCAACCAAAAACACAGAGATGAGATGAGCATAGAAAGACACTCAGCTAACACCGTCTGATATAACCTTCTGAGTGGAAACAGGCGTTAGAGGTGATTACCAGTGGGCGTGATGGAGGTGGGGAGAGATAGAGATAAGAAAGAGTGAGAAACACAGAGAGTGTAAAGGCAGGCGGAGGG
Source organism: Osmerus mordax (assembly GCF_038355195.1). Lineage (NCBI taxonomy): Eukaryota > Metazoa > Chordata > Actinopteri > Osmeriformes > Osmeridae > Osmerus > Osmerus mordax. The sequence continues at coordinate 9,224,447 of NC_090071.1, forward strand.
AGGGAGGGACGAAGAGAGAGAAGACCAGAGTGTGACTCTTCCTGGCCAATTAAGCCTTCGTCAAGTGTCAAAAGAATCGAAAACACTGCGCTAGGTTGGAAGCTCAGTGTGCTGCTTTGTCATGTACTGCCTTTGAAACGTGAAGGAGAGCTGGGGACAGCAGTGCTCTTTCTGTTGTTTCCGCATTAAAGGTCTGAAGGGCTGGGTTTAGATGAATTCAAAGGAGGATGGGTGAAATGCGAGACCATTCCGGAAGGGCCACAGATGGCAGCATAAACAGATTTATTTACGTTTTCATTTCTTTTTCTCTGGGAATCCCTAAATATTCAGAAGCTAATGAAAAAGGCCCCTACTTGTCGGGGACGAACACGCTTTGTGTTTTGCGTGTGTGCGCTCGTCTGTGTCTTTTTCGAACAGAATAACTTCCATTGTCTCGACCACTGTACAGTCCCCCGTCATGTTTAACAAATCCCCCAGATATATCGGACCACAATGTGCTCAGTAGAATAGGAGCGATTGACTTAAAATGCATTCTTACATTTTCAGCATGCGACTGGCTGAACATTGACTAACTGACCACAGGGCTAGACTACTTAAGATAACAGCCATTTAAAAACTAATTACACTGTAGCAGCAGCATATTTCATTACTGTTGCTCCATTCATTGAATTCCATAATCTAAATGAAAAATCTGGCAAACTGATGCAATCACCTGGCAATTTTGGTGCAGGCGATCGGGGACCACGTTGCTGTTACTAAAGTAGACTCTGGGATGAATACGCATCCCAATTTAGCGGGAGGTGTTTTATTTATATGTAAATAAACCCCATGATTGCTAATGTTATCAGGAAATGAACTGGGATGAAAGAGCAAGGGAGTCTTGCTGACTGCTGAGTGAATGCCAGTCCACCCAAAGTAATGACTGTTTCCATACAACTTTGACCTAAATAACTGTTATGTATATTAAGCATTGTGATGGACAAGCAATGGATTTTCAACTCATATCTATTTTTTATGATGGAGCTCATTCAAATAAGGAAATAGGTGAATTTTCAAAAGAAAAAGATGGTTGATTTGGAATGGTTTCTACACAGAATGAGCCACACAGCTCCACCTCAACGTAACCTTTACCTCACAATTTTTAAGGGGATGTCTGCATGCTCTAAATAACTTCCTCACAAAGTTTTATTTTACACAAACTTTGTGGTCAGAAGGATGGGAGTTTGTACGTTGTAATATTCCATTGTCTGCATTCAGCCAGTCAAATTCAACAATCCCCAGCTGAAAAATCACTTGTTCTAGACTTTATCTGTGGGCCAGGCAGCAACACACACCTTTTCAGTAGCAATGAGGAAAGGTTGCAGCTAACAGGAACACACTTCAGCTTACACGGAAGTGTGTAATTCAACCCTAGACATATCACTGTGTTAGATGTACTGTATTTGCGCATCTTCTCCAAAAATATTTTTTTGTTTTGAAGACGCTCAAAAACAAATCCATTCCCATGTTTTGCCTTTGAGTTGGGATGTTCTAAGAACTGTTCTCTTCTATTTGTTCCTCTCATCAAAAGTTTATGAAATGTGACTCTTTCAGCTTTGATGAATAAAAGCTGTTTGTACAGTATCTCTTGCTGCATGGTACTCCAGCCACCAAAAAACCCACAATATTTTAATCATTTGTGTTTCTCTTTTGAAAGCCATATGGATTTCCAGCTGTTACACCATTGTCCCTGAGTGATAACTCCACTATTAGCTGCTCTAGTGTAGCTAACTTTACAGTTAAACTGAGCATGTAATCAAGATGAATGTCAGGCACCAAAACAACTTGAGGGAAATATTTTGTTATATTTTTATGTCTGTCAATTGACTGTCACATTTAAAGATCTTTAATCCAAAGGAAACACTAATTTCTTCATGTTCTTCTCAAAAAAGCTGCCAATGCCCGTTAACGGGGGTTGGAGGGAGCAGGAACAGGAACAACACAGCTGGGGGGACCTGAACGAGGTCCTTAAATCTATGGTACGCAACTAGTACAGAACACTCAATGACAACACTGCTGCTACTTAAACAGTCGTGTGGATACATCAGATTCTAATTCGTAATATAATGTAATTCTAAACTAACCTTTACTGGACAAGTCTGGAGTATGTGAATCTCTACTGAAGCTACCACACGCATCCATGTTAGTCCATGTCTAACAGGTTGTGTTCAAGTTCTCAAGAGGACTCTTGAGATAACCTTGTTGAAGGGTGTATTGCCGTAAGATAAGGTATACATCATATGGTATAAGGTATGGTATAAGTTACCCCACGTCTACACACATATATTCAGGGTTACAACCACATTCAAATACATGTTACTAATACACATACAATACATTTACAAAATACATTTACAAATGAAACAATGTATTTCACGTGGATGTCACAATGAGCCAGAACAAAATTGACCCTGGTCACTTCCAGGGGTGAATAGGAGTCTGTAGAATCACCCTCAGGTTCCAGAAGGCAGTCTTTTTCTGATTGGGTTCCACAATGGTTGTTTTCGAAATCCTAACGGTTCTTTCTGACCTTACAATAAGGTTGTGCTGTGTAACAGCATTACTCTCAGTATCACTCTGTGATATGCAGTGACAAAAAGAGCCACGCCGACTATTGTGTTGACTGGCCTCTGAGCAGTGACAAACACAGTCATGTGGAGAGCCAGGGGGCAAGTGTCTGCATTCACCCCAGGAACTGGCAGAGAAATCACTCCCATTCTGCTCAATGTGTGCTATAAGGGGCAATTTCGGTTTGGAGTGGCCCATTTCTCCTGTGAAATGAATTATTACTCCAAATGGTGTACGTGTGGGCGAACCTGCACACGTTTCCCGTCGAGGATCTGCAGGGAGGTGACGTCCATGCATTTCTTTGAGGACATGCGTGTGCATGCGCGTGTACACACGTTTTCGAGAGATCTCTTTCTCTCCAGCCAGAGAGCACAGGGATCCCAAATTCTAACACTTTAAACAAGGTTTTTTTGGGGGAGAACAACGGCTTGGCAAAATGCCGGATTTGTGATGTACAATTGTTTGTGCATTGAAACCCAAAGTGCCTGTCAGCATGTACCAAGTCTGTTCTTCAGCAAGAGCAGCCTGGGTTTTTATGGCTGGTGAGGCCATCTTAGACTACTGCATTAGAATGCAGGACCTGTGCCTTTGCCTCATGTTTAAACACAAGCCTTGCACCATCCAAAGGTGCCAAGTGTTCCCCAGCGATCAACCTCCATGATACGGTCTGGTTATCTTTAAACCCAACTGCCAAACACTCTGGGAGTGTATACCAAACACGGTTGAGCAATTCCTTAAATACTCAACGCACGAGGGTTAAGTAGTCACGGAATATACATTTACATTTTACATTTAGTCATTTAGCAGACGCTCTTATCCAGAGCGACTTACAGTAAGTACAGGGACATTCCCCCGAGGCAAGTAGGGTGAAGTGTCTTGCCCAAGGACACAGCGTCAGTTGGCATGACCGGGAATCGAACTGGCAACCTTCGGATTACTAACCCGATTCTCTCACCGCTCAGCCACCTGACTCCCATAGAATATAGCCAATGCGACAGCATTGATTCAAAAAGTTACAAAAAAGAAGCTTACTGTAATCAACTGTGTAAAAGCATGACGTGGCTTTCAGCGTTGACGTTTGATTTTGAACTTTCGCTTGTCCTGTTGAAAGACATACCCTTTACTGAGGCAGTGGCTAGTGCTAAAGCGAACCATCTTCTTTAGCACCTTGTGCTGTATGTCACACTGGACCTCACCCGTCGTTTTATAATGGAGGTCACCTTCTCCAAATGCACATAAAATCCATTCCAGGGTGTTTAACTTGAATTACTGTATGATGGATATTATCTCATTGATTTATTCTACGCACGACACAGGTCTCTCGAGTTGAGACTTTGGCAGTAATCTTGGGTCTGTGGGTGGGTTCCCCATTGGAGACTTATCTACTATGATGTCAATGGTGAAGCCAGCAATTTCATTCGCAATTGAAAGTGTAATTTGCCAATTATGTCCTGATTATGCAACATTGTATCGTTCCTTAGTATGAGCAAGATGCCACTTCAGGAAGGCATTTCCTCTCTTAATATTTTCAGAAATCAAATAGCAAAACAAAGTAAAGCTGGTAACTTCCACACACTCATCAATGCACAAGCAAAGTAGTAGAATACCCTGTTCTAACATTGCGTAGCAAGTTAACCTCATCATTCTGTTTCAGTTGGGGTTAAAATTAGGTATTTGCCTTGAAAAAAAATAATATGGGGAACATGATACCCACATAAGCCCAAGGTTTTGATTGGGAGATTTGTTTTTCCTGCACCAATAGCAAGTTGCCAACATACCTTTGGTGGTGAAAAAGTTGTTGACAAAAAAAACCTTGACACCCTACACTTCAATTACCCTGAAGAGAATCATTTTTTTTCAAAATGTTAATTTCATTGCTACTGAAAAGTCGAGTTTGAAAAAATTCAGAGGAAGCAGAGCTCAGGTGAGTCAGTCTATCAGCAGCCCCTGCAAGTAAGATAAACATCACACATTCATTAGTTTGGCGCTGTCTCTTTTGGCTCCGGCAAGGACCGTTCCATTGGCTCTTAAGGCCCCTTTATTGTTATCTCGCATCACAGTGACTCTCCAAGCACAATGCAAGCTCATTTAAATCTACCCTCTCCTTTCTTTGGCTTTATCATTTCATACTTGAGAGCGCTGGAACGGAAATGTTTTCCACGTCCCTCACTCTGTCAAGCAAAAAAAGAAACAGCGTGAACAGGACTCACAAATTGAAGCTGCAATGATTACCAGAGGAGGCTGTGTTGAAAATGAAAGTGTGAACACAAATGTTCTTCTCAAAATAGGTTTTTCCTATTAGAAAGCTTGAAAAAAAAGTTTGGCCCATTGTGTGGATGTTAGGAAGGTACTCAACTCAGTTATTTATTCACATTTAATTGTCATTTTCAACCCAGGTTTAGAGTTGATAATGTGGTCAAATCTGTCACCTCTCTATTGGCTTCGAGAGAGTATTATCTGCACCTTTTGAAAAAGGAAGCAAATGGTTTAAAATTCAACAAAAAAAATCCAGAAGGCAAATCCATAAAATGATAAACGTCTTCCTGAATAAACTCCTCTTGCCTTCACACAATGATGGACAGAAACTCCTCGAGGGAATACAGTATCAACAGCAGCCATACAACCATGGGTAGCTAAGCTTTAACAGTGGATCTTTATCATTCCCCGTTGGCCGGGTGAGATTACATACACTCGTTACATCTGTTTAAATACTATTGGATTTTAATAACTAATTCCCTTCAGTGATTAGAGCCCTCTACTGATTTGCCCTTCGTCGTAATTGAAGTAATTAAAGACTGGGTAATGTTGTGTACTACAAGGACAAATGTCACCTAGATTTCACCGAGATAAATGCTGCCACTGTGCCAGCTAATGAAAACCAATTAATCCAGATACCTGTGGCATTACAGTCAAATTCAAAACCCCCACCCCCCAAGTCCATTGCTCTCTCTCCTCTCTCTTTCACTCTCTGTCTCTCCCTCTTTTCCTCGCCTTCTCTCTTCATCTCCTTCCTTCCTCTCCCTCTCGTAGATTCAGCAAATTAAGTAACTAAATGTAAAGCGTGTTAGCAATTCCGTGTAGATTAGCTATAGCTAAGAACATTGGCTCTCTGCTGACATGTAACCAATCTTTTACATTCAGTCACCAAGAGCATTATGTTCTGCTCAATCAATGCGAAATGCAGACACCTGTAGGCACTGAGGGCACGTCACATACATCTCATCATGTCTTCCAGGTTCGGTCTCATTAGGGACACGTGCCCACATGTCAGTTCATCTTTTTATCCTATTTGACTCTCACTGGATTACAGGATGTAATTACACTGTCCTTATATCCCATGCAGGTTCCAGACAGTACCATGAGGGCCAGCTGAGAGGCCTGTCTGGTATCTGTAGGCTGCAGGCACCTTGTGTCGGTAATTAACAGGAGCTGAACCTGCCAACTACATTTCCCAGAAGGACGTGTCTCAGTGAGACTTGGTCTGGAATGGCCATCACCAAGGTGAGTAGCCCATTAACCCTCTGCTCCACGGCTGTTATGATTGACAGGTATAAACATAGACTCTAAGAGGCCCTACTAATACCAAGCAAAAAAACGTTGCCCATGTCAAAATAAGTACATGCCCTAGGATAACATATTTCCATATCCAATTAAAAAGTTAAAAAGATTGTAATATGTGTGTAACTGCCTCGTTTAATTTTTTCATTGTTTTTATATTGATGACTTTAAAAAATCACTTGAGACACAATTCTTTGTTGTGAGTTATTCTGTGAGTCAATATAAATGTATTTCTGCCAGAGAGCAATGCAATCTCAGAGACAGACTGACAGCAAGCTGGCAGATGTATGGCTGTTATATCACTGGTTCCTCCTGCCCCAGCGATAGCATCTGCCAGACTGTCTGTTGACAAACATACTCTGATGCCAAATGTGTTTTTTCCCCACAGTAATGACAGGCCAAAAAGTAGGAGTGACTCATGCAGATCTGAACAGCACTTCACCTCATTCTGGGGTGAGAAGGTGGATACCCACCCACAACCCCCCCCCCCCCCCCCATCCCATGGCAATCTACACTGACCAAGAGGCTGTTGCTATAACCACAGTACACCATCCCTCACGCAAATGGATCCAATGGATCCAATGGATGCATTGTCCACATCTAAATACCATAACCTTCTTATACACACTCATACACCTTACCCTGGGTTGAGAATGAAGCATACAAACACAATTTGGGGATTGGCCTGGTCTGGGAGACTTAATGAGAAGGGGAGCTCCCGGACGGCCGCCTTGCTCTCCCTTCCCTGTCCATCAGAACCCTCGTTATCCAGGCTCCCTCCGTCGGGCCTACCTGCCTTGTTATCCCTCAGCTCCCCCCCCGTCCTCGTTACCTCCGGGGAAAGCAGGGAAGCATTGGCGGAGATCGCTGGATGACTGGACGGTGCGGCACCTGAATTCACCTGGAACTTGACAAGGCAGCTCCTCCACAGCTCTGCGTGTGTGTGAGGTAAGTGGTGCCGACGTAAACGGCGTGCTGTACACAGGATGGCTATTCCACCAGATTGCAGCATTTGCATTAACACTATTAGGGCCGAGCTAGAATAATGTAGATCTTGCACTGGTGTCCCAGCTGTGGGTGTTATGTGTTTCAATCAAGCTCCCCTCATCCAGTGCAGTGCTGAATGTTTTTGTTTGAATCCGATAAAAGCATTCAAACTCGATGATGAAGATTGCAACGCTGAAGTTGAAGTGCTGAATGCATTTTTAAAGATTCAACAATCAGAGAACTTTCAGGTTTGATGCCTGATACGGGCTCGTTCAGATGGTGTGGTGGTGTGGGATGTTCAGCGAGATGCGCATCATAAAGAACTGCTGTAAGAGCGTCTGCTAAATGACTAAATGCTGTCAGAGTCTCTGTTGTGTATGAAACAAAACACTCTCAGCCCAGCGTCTATGTATCTTCAGTCCTCAAGGAGTACTCAACACCTCAACGGTGTACATTGCGTGAGTCGTGAAAAAGAATGGATTCCCGAACGGATTGGCCGAAAATAATTTATCCCCCGAGAGGGTTCCTCCACCGGTCTCCTGTTAAACACTGTGGAGAAGAGCACTGTGCTGCCTAATTAATCATCCAGTTTCCTCAGTGCTTGGGTGAAGTTTTCTATTTGGACAGGCGTGTACTTTAGATCTTTATCAATTTCCCTGATCAGCAGTGTTTGCCGTGAAAGAGAGAAAAGAAGACTGTGTTTGAATTAGCCTCTTTATCTCCCTGCTAACGGAGCAGCCACCAATTTGAACGTGCGCTGAAAGCGATAACATATTTGATGAATGCCCCCCATCTGTTTTCACTGCCGGCTTGCAAGGTGCTCGACATGCCGCAATTAGGGATTCGTGTTTAGTGCACGGTTTTCAAACAAGGCCCATTGTTGTTTACAGACAAATTCTGATCCCACGTTTCATCAGGAGTGTGGCATATATGCTCTTATTGGCAAACGACAGACCTATCCAGAAACAACCTGTACTCTGTATACAATATTGTTTTTTAGTGGTGTGTTCACTTACAGTCCAGCAGCAGATGGTAAGCCATACCTGTCTGGCCTATGACTTCCCACTGTGCCCCAAACCTCCCAGTCTGTCTGGAAAATTAGTTGGCTCACAGGGGTGCTTCTCAAACGCTGCCCAGCCATCAACATGTAACCCACACGCTTCCAGTTCAATTAGGAAGCACATTAATTACTCATCCCCAAATCATTTGCGCTGTCAGATGCTCAGTCTGAGGCCAGGAAAATGGCTTGTCTCAAACAATTAAGTCAATAAAAATGGAGCTAATTTAATTAAGAGGAGTGAAGTCTCGTTTGTTGCGGAGTCATTACCACCAAGGAGTTCCTGGGTGGGCGTTATTGATGGCTGTCCTTCCAATGTCGGCGAACTCCGTCGGCGAGCCAAGATGTGTCGGTTAACGGTTAGTGAAGCCCAGGGAACCAGTGTCGCCTTGGCTCCAACACGTGCCCAGATGGCAGGGGGCCGACCTAGCCGGTGGTGGCGCTGCTGCCCAGCTACGGTCCGAGTGCTGCCTCTGTGCCATCTGCACGCCCTGGCAGTGCGGCAGCTGGTGTATGTGGAATATTTGCTGGCTGTTTAAAAACGTTTCGACGTGATAATACGTGGGACAGGTGTTGTTGACACAAGCTACACAGTTATAAGGGACTTGGAGATGGCAGGTAAGACATTTTGAGGATAGCTGGTCCCGAAATCCAACGTCCACTGCTGAACCTCGTCCTGCACACTTTCAGCACTCCTCTTTAGTTGTGTTGTCTTTGACTTGATCATATGCATGCTCGAGTTACAATACTGCCGTTTGTGACAGCCATAGTGACTGTGAAGCTATAGAGCCTACTCCAGGAACGTCAGGGCATCCAGAACTGACGTTTCTCCAATTGTAAACAAGTCCCTCTGCCATGCAGCCATCTCACATTGCTATGATTGTCCCCAGAGTCGCTGCGCATGTAATAAAGATTGTGTCATCCTCTGGCCTGACACGGTTGTCTGAGTCTATCAAGGTCCAAGTTCCTCGGAGAGTATAACGGAATAGGCCTGTAGAAAGTAGATAGTGTTCTGAGGTAAGAATTCTGTCTTAGATATGCTGTTTTTTTTTTTTTGATTTTTTACTTGACATTATTTTCTTTTTGAGTTATGTTGTGAAATAGAAAGCTTGCTAGTTGTTCATGAAACTGTTTAGGGTGTAACAGTGTTTATATTCTCTACGATATCTACTGTTTCCACCTCACTTTGCCTCTTCATTAAAAAATCCTTAGCAATGCTGGGCTCATTCCAACACAAGTTAGTGCATTGTATTTGGCAGTATAAGAAGAAAGAATGTTCACAGGGATATAATATCTCACCAATCTCATTTACTAATTCTCCGTTTTTTCTATTGTATTGTCAGATTCACTAATTGAGCAATTACGTAAAGTTAGCCACATTATTATCAATTGGTTCTTCAATGAACTTCCTACAAATCCCACATAATTGCCTCAGGGAAGTATTTTGTTTACATCACGGAGCTCTGGTTCACATTCTTTACATTTACATCGCAGCTTTGAAAGACATTGTTATTGTTTGAATCCCAATGTACTATTATTCTATAAAAAAAAAAATATTAGTTCTGTAACCAAGGTCGGTTTTGGCTGATGTACAGTACATTACATTACATTTATTCATTTAGCAGACGCTTTTATCCAAAGCGACTTCCAAGAGAGAGCTTTAAAAAATGCATAGGTCAATGATCATAAACAAGGGGATAGCCCCAAAAACATTGTGGGTAGCCAAAACATGAAGCATACATTGTGAAAAGCAAGTAAGTGCCAATGGGAAGAAACATAAGAGCATGTAGTTAAACAAGTTACAATTAAACAGCATGAACCTCAAAAGTGCAAGGGTGTACCTGTAGGAAAGCAAGCAACAACAATATTGTTCAAAGCGAGTACAAGAGGTTAAATCAGTTACAACTAACCAACAAGAGCAACAAGTCCTACACTCAACAAATATATGCGTGACTGCAAATAAACGTAAAAAAGCCTGCATCTCACCTTGGGTTCTGAGAACATGGAACCCTCTTTTCCCACAGTGCAACCAGGTATGTCTTGTAGCTGTATCCGCACACTTTCCATCTTTTGAGAATCATCCTGGTGTGTCAGTAAGAGGATGGTGTGAGCAGTGCTTGTGAGACCACAGAGCTATTCCACTCTGAGAGGAACACCGAGACTGGGCATTCCAAGAGAATGGATCCACCATGCTGATCTAGGCCTACCTCAGTTTAAGTTGACGTTTCACAAAGTCATGAGCTCCTCAGAGAAATATTGGCTGAAGTGATGGGGGGGGCATGAACAATTCAGGCGGCCACGTAAAGTATTAACCATTGACAATAAATTGCTCACTATCATTGGACATTAGAAATGAAGATATGAAGCTAGGGACGGAAGCCCCAGAAGCAATCTTGACTTAGGCCCAGCAATCATTATTCAGTGGTGGTTAATTGTGCTAATTCCACGAAGCCTTAAATATGCCTCCACAGACCAACGTTCAAATTAATGTGCCGAGTAAGAGCTCCTCCGTTGTTTAAAAAATTAATTACACATGTTTAATGAAAAGAGAAAATTCCCGGTTGTGATTTTCATGGTCTGAATATGGAGTGACTCAAGCAGTGGGAAGATGGATTGTCAAAACGGAACATTCCTTTTAAAATTTCTGGAGACAGAAGAACTGTCAGCCGCTTGAAAAGTGGATTTACATTTAGATGATGAATGCTTGACCACTGGTTCATAGAAGTCATGTGTAATTACCTGCTTCCTTCATGTAACGCGGGTCAATTGTTTCACCTGTGAAAGCACCTCTGTCAGCTCATCACTACATTTCTTAGCAAGGACCCATGTCAGAATAAGCCATGATTCGGCAGGTCAACTTTGCCGTGTAGAACTATACACTGTGTTTTTACTAATGACAGTTCTGCTCTATCTGAAAATCGCAATCTACTGCAGTCAGTAGCCCCATGCAAAGCGACGAGGCCGCTCTCCTGGTTGCATGGAGAGACTCATCTTTCAGTCGCAGGTGTCCCATTCAGTCTCGTCCCGCCTCCTGTCTCTTCCTCTACTTCTTGCCATCTGCTAGCCCGAGGCAGGAGTCTGATAGGTCATGAGTGAATCCCTTGCTTTCACGGACAATGAAAAGTTTCCTCTTGTCATCCAGCGTCCTCCCACTTCCTCCCTCTTCGATCAAGGCGTGGGCGAGAGAGCGCGGGAGCCCGAGGCCACCCCGGCCAACTTCCCATCCAGGCGCAGACGCGAGGTGTTTTCCTTCTCTTCTGAATATATGGTGCTGGGTCATCTCTGCCTCTCCACCTCCAAAATCCATCTTTTCCAACGTTTCTATTTCCGTTCACGTCTAAATGGTCGTTTTCCTCATATATGTTTACGATGTGTCTCTCACTAAGCACTCGTCACAATGAATGGCCACACAACAAAGTTACTGTCTGTTTTTCTTCCTTAAACTATGCTTTCACCGGAAAAGGAAATGCTCAGATTCTCTAAACAACATTCATCCACAGTACAGCAGACTGAATGTGCATTAGCTGTTTCTTTTAAAATAGCCAAGTAAGAGCATTATATGAAATCATTATAGAACTGGATTTGTTCCTAATGTCATTATGTCATGTGTGTTACATGATACTGTAGCTGGGCAGTTTTGTCTGTCTATGTGACCAGAGAACACAGCATCCACTCTCAGCATCGAGTGCTGCCGTCGGAATCATCGATTGGAACTCCTGTGATGTTTGCAGTGGATAACAAGACCCATGTCTAATTTTCTGCACAATCTGCAGCATAAACAAACCCGTTTTTATATTACCCAGCGCTTAACACAGTGGAGGTTGTTTTCATAATGCGGGCTACGTCTTTTCAGAAGAATAGTAGAACGGAGAAGAAATAAAGAGGCGCAAAAATGGCAGTTTAATGATGTTTGCCTGTTTTCTTCTCAGTCCATTTCCTTTGGTGGTTTAATGATCTGTGGTGCTGAGTGTTCTTGATGCAGACATTGAATATGCACTCAGGAAAAATGCCCGTCTGGCATTGTGTTTGGCACTATGCTACGCTACTTACATATTACAGACGCTCTTATCCAGAGAGACTTACAGTAAGTACAGGAACATTCCCCCCGAGGCAAGTAGGGTGAAATGCCTTGCCCAAGGACACAACGTCATTTTGCCAGCTGGAATCAAACCGGCAACCTTCTGATTAATAGCCCGATCCCCTAACCGCTCAGCCATCTGACCCTCCAGATGGCTTCAGTTCTTCAGTTACCTTCTGACTCATGTTCAGCATCTTTTCAGTACATTCGACTGATCACTTGCTGTCTGCTTGGGGAGGCTGATATCAAGCATAAATGGAACCAGACATTTTATATGGCCAGCTGAATTATTTCTCAGCCGTTCAGCACACATGCTTTTGGTGCAGCTCTTGTACAGCACATCAAAGGAAACCTGTGAGAATTTTCCCCTTCGTATTTAGACCAATAATTAGGGCCGTCACTCGAGTGAAATGGTCACTTGCATCACTGATTACAAAGCCATTAGTCAAATGACGCAATAATAATGCAGCACACTTCTTGAATTGACGTGTTCTTTCCCCATTGTTCTGGTGTTTTGTATTGTTTTCTATTTCTTCAAAAACTGTACCTTGCAGTGTTGCTTGGCAACAAGTTCTAGTTCTATGAAGAGAAATATGGATAGTGTGTCTTCTCTCCCAATTATACGTATGGTAAATGGATGACATTAGGGCACACACTGAGGGCCCTGCTAGACCATACAGCTGAAGCCTTTGACATTTCTTTACACATACCGTGCCAGAGGAAACATGGATAAGTTGAACCTGACTAGGTAATTGTTAACAGTTTTACTTTTCTTTTTTTGACACTCTATGTTCTTAAGGGAGTCTGGAGTGTTCGGAGGAGGAAGGTGGGGGGAGGTGTTTGGATCCTGTGCACTGACATCAAGACTAGCTGGTAAGCTGACGGCCTTGAGTGGGGGAGACTTTGACTACCCTCAAAGACCCTGAGGGTAGTCAAAGTGAAGACATACTACGGCACATATTTGCGAAGAGCATTGTGTTGCAAACAAAAAACCATCAAGTTTAGAAGAAGACGAAGAAGTAGAAGAGACATTTCTCTGTCATGAACACACACGTGTACACACACTACACACACACACTACACAGGTACACACACACACTACACAGGTACACACACACACTACACAGGTACACACACACACGTGTACAGGGGGCAGTGATGCCAGCACACACACACACTTTCTCAAGTGTCCACCAATGAAATTAAATTGGAAATCGAACACAAGACCTTCTTGCTGTGAGCCGACAGTGTTTGTGAGTGTGTTTTTGCACACACGCGTGCATGTGTGTATGTGCGTCTGTCAGTAGGGAACTTTCTGAAATGTCCCCACTTTTTTTTTAACAATCAGGGAAAAGTGGAGGTCATGTCATCTTGGGCCAGAGTCTGATGCTCTGGGTTACCCTGGCAATGCTTACAATCAGTTTCTCTGATTGTAGAACATTGTTTTATCTCTCTCTTCTCTCTCTCTCTCTCTCTCTCTCTCTCTCTCTCTCTCTCTCTCTCTCTCTCTCTCTCTCTCTCTCTCCTCCCTCCCTCCCTCCCTCCCTCCCTCCCTCCCTCCCTCCCTCCCTCCCTCCCTCCCTCCCTCCCTCCCTCTTGGCAAAATACAAAGAAACACTTTGTTGTCTAATCACCATGACAAAATTGCATTGTTGATGTAAAAGAAGCACCTGACTAATGCATTTACATAAATAGAAACAATCTGCTTTCAAAATAATATTTGTATTTTAAAACAGTTATAGCAATAGAACACTGTACAGTTTAATGAGGTGAGTAAGGGATTGAGCGTGATTAAGGGATCTCACCAAGAGCTGCTAAAACCTATTTTGCCTGTTGCAACAGTTAACAGATGACAGAACCTCTGCAAGCAGGACTAACAACTTCATTCTCACAAGAGTGTGAACTGGATTTCAGCCTTGATGGATGGGTTTGCATCATAGTGAGTGACCTTGACAACAGATGGTGATTATGCTTTCCAGTAGTTCTATACCCTCCATCTCTCTCCCATTCTCCCACACTACTCAGAGCAATTAGAAGAGATACAAAAGCATGCTTCAGGGAGATATTACCATGCATAATTTATAGTCTGGGTGCCACGTATCTCCATATTTCATACATTTTAACGTTGCGTCACCTTGTCCAACCTTACCTTGTCTTCCTTTCTCATGGCAGCTCTAATTTCACCAGTGACATTATGACAAAATGACATTTCAAAGGTTTTAATGTTTCAAAATGTTGGAGCTTTTGGGCTCATCTAGACCAACCCTCCTAAGTTAAAGGTCACTCATGGTTGGCGTGCCTGACTTTTTCATCTGTGAGGCTTCCCAAACTTCATCTTCATCGACACATTCTGACAGGGTACTACATCATATCTGCTGTCAAAACCAGACAGCTGAAGCTTTGTCCACCGCTGCCAATGGAACATCCTCTTAGAGGTCCACACATTTTCAGAGACAGTGGCCTGCCTTGTGCTTGTGGCTAGAATTATTAAGCTGTCATGACACACCAGGGCTTATACCCCGGAATGACAAGGCCGTCTCGCTATGAAAGTGAGACCCAGGGCGGTCGGAAACAGAGCTGCCAAAACACCCTGTCCTCTCTCTCACCCCGGAGTCAGACATGGCTGGATTGGATATGCTAAGCTATCTGTTGACGCCCACACCGCCCTCCGTATCCTAGCATTTCTATCATCAACTGGTCAGAGGAGAAACATCATCAACCATGTAACTTCATTCTGGTTCTTTGGATCGCAACATGGAAAGGACAAATCTTGTCTTCTCTCTCACTGTCTGTAATTTTCCAATTTCAATGTTGCCAAAATAGTACGACAACAATCTTTTTTACCAAAGCATTAGGTGAATTATAAACTATATCACATACATTGTCCACACTCTCTTTCTCTTTCTCTCTTTCTCTCTTTCTCTCTTTCTCTCTTTCTCTTACACACACACACACTTACACAGTACAGAAGCATGTCACTTTTCCAAATGACAGTGAGCATCCATAGCTGTGCCCTGTGGTGGATGAGAATTGGTGTGAAGGTAAGATTTATCCCCGGTACACTATCCATCAGGTAGGTCTGAGCAGCAGACCTTGGGAAGGTTTGCCCATAAAAGTAGAGCCTTGCTTGAGCTTTTTAATACTATCACTGTAAAACGGCTGAAGGTCAGCTTCACTTTCACTCATTCAGCCAGAAATACTGTACTGTCCTAACTAGACCCGGTTCAGCAGTAGTTGTAGCTACACTGCTCTGTCTGGGAAAGGTCTCTGGAAAAGCCACATAATCCTAGGATTCCACTCAATGTTTACAAACCAGTTTTAATATCCCAGGAAGCTTAGACCTGGCTCTGCTCCAAATTTGGACCTTCTCATTCGAAAACGGGTAGAGACGTGAGCCTGGCGAGAAAACTGGTGGGGCGAAAAAAATCGACCAGGCTCGCGATGTCGTCATCGTGTTGTCAGTAGAACTATCTAAAGGCTTGAGTTCCCAGCAGAGCGACTGGAGGAGCGTAACCATTACAACAGTGTAAGAGCTATTAGTCATTGACGGAGGGTGAGTGTCATGTGTGCCCACGACTTGTGTCGTGTCACATTAATAATGGTAATGACAGCATTAGTGTGGCTCCGTGGTGCGTCATTCAGAGTTCCACCGAGGGCGGGTGACAAGGTCATTTGAGAGGACGCTCCGAGTGGTGACACTGTCTGGTCTCTGAGGAGAGTTGGTGCACTGTGCCATTTTGGCTGAAGTGACAGAAGTACAGTTGCAGATGAGAACATATATCATCTCTTTCTTCCTGTTGGCAGGCAGCACTTTTTGAGATGTGTATAATTAAGTCGTGCAGAACAAACACACAGTATTTAGCTGTCAGAGGATCGGTTCCAGAAAAAAAGCAATGGGGGGAAGAGAAAGAGGTGATTAGCAGAGAAGTAGACAATCTGCCATCCAAATCATTCATCTCTTTCTCCCATGTACCCTTCCTCTCTCTCTCTCTCTCTCTCTCTCTCTCTCTCTCTCTCTCTCTCTCTCTCTCTCTCTCTCTCTCTCTCTCTCTTTCTCTCTCTCTGTCACTCTCTTTCTTGATCTCTCTGTTTTCAGAACTTCCTCCATATAGTTTGAAACATTGTCACTCCCAAAACATTGCATTTGTTTCCCAACAAGTTTGTTGTCGTGTGTGTCTGCGTGCCAGACACAGATATCAAAACAATTGGCTGGTGTTGTATTTCCCCATAGCCTCCATGTCTGCAGTGGTGCATGATTCTCTACCCCCCAAGACATTACCATTTACCAGGCAGCTGTGTGAAGCTAATTGGCGGACGTAAAAGGCTGTTTGCGCATCAGATCCATCCAACGTTTTCATCGAAGGATAGGCTGTGTGTTTGAATCGTTTTTTTCCTTTGGGGCTAAACGGCACACAAGCACTCATACAATGGCACAGGTAATGGGTAACAACACACACATATATAACACACACATATAAATACCAACTCCCCCCCTCATGCACCCACACGCACGGTTTGTTTTGCAACAGTGGGCAGCATTTCCCCACCAGAGCTCCTGCCTGGAGTTTTCAGGGCAGTAAAAACACACATCTCATCCTTTTGAGCTCGGTGCCGTCCTGAGCGCGGGCCTGCCACTCTGACAGAGTAATTACCCTGTGCTCCTTTACTGCTAATGAGAAGGTAAAATACGAGCGTCTGGCCACTGCAGTCATTTGTGACCCTCTCTCTCCCCCACCGGCGGAGAGAGAGATGGCAGACAAGACTAATCTGGCAGCACAAGCCACGGGGGAATTATTTTCCACTTCCTCCACTCTCACCTGCACCAGCAACAGCCCTGCAGAGAAGTGGGAATTACATTTACTGTACCCTGTGTGTGGGTGTGTGTGAGTGTGTGCGTGTGAGTTTGTGTGCGTGCGTGTGTGTGTGTATGTGTGTGTGTGTCTACATTGGGAATCGGGTTTAACCTGATTGCGTCTCTTCTTGATGTGAGTTGCATCAATCTGTGGCCACGTTGTAACGGTTTAACCTCTCTGTGTTCATATCGGTTTAGATAGTTTATTGATTTGTTGTCTTTCTGTGCAGGTTGTCCTCCTCTCTCTGAGGGCTTTACTGGAACATAGGAACAAGCCAGATGAAGAAAACAGTATGGCGCAGCACCATCAGGTCACCTCACATTCGGTCAGGTGATCGCATTGAGGTTTGCTTTTTGACATCCATCTTCTCATTGGCCCCTGGGGCAGGTCTGCTGGCTAGTTGGCCAATTACAGCCTGACATCTGGCAGAATGGCTCAGACATTGCATGTGTGTCCCTCCCGTCTGCATGGCCAGTGTCGACAGGAGAGTGAATTTTTGCCTCTGAATTTTGCGATAGAAATGTACATAGCTAATGGGTGACACTATGACCAGCAGTAAGAAGGCCTCAGAGAATAACGAATACCACATCCTCTGAGTTGCATAACACTGACCTTCATTTGTATTCACACTGACCTTCATGTTGATACTAAATCTGGAGTCAGGTGGCTGAGCGGTGAGGGAATCGGGCTAGTAATCCGAAGGTTGCCAGTTCGATTCCCGGTCATGCCAACTGACGTTGTGTCCTTGGGCAAGGCACTTCACCCTGCTTGCCTCGGGGGAATGTCCCTGTACTTACTGTAAGTCGCTCTGGATAAGAGCGTCTGCTAAATGTAATGTAAATGTATTCTGATTCTATCTTTACTTTATGGACTTTTTTATTTTTTTTATCCAATAACCAATAACACATTTCCATTTCATTATCCATTCTCCTTTGATGTCATCACTATTCCCATCTAATATAAATTTGACATTCCAGTGTCAGGGACGACCCTTTTTTTCACAATGAGAAAGCAGTTAGGAAAGAACACGGATGGATAAGGAGGGAGATTATGTGATGCCCTTCAAATACTCAGCCCAATGCAACAATGTCCCTTGAGAATCTGCGATTTCATCCTAAAAAAGGGTCTTAAAAAGCTCTCATTATGCATTTTTGGAATGTCTCATTTGCCTTTAATTTATGATTGACAGTAACTCACCAAAGGGTATAAAACACATGCTGTTAAATTTAGAAGAGAACGGGAAATAAATCCTGTAAGCAATAACGAACAGATATGTCTAAATATGCATTGTTCAAATATGTCCCAGTTAGGGGTCATTAGAGAGTGAGTAGAGATCATGTGTCTTGCCCTAACAGAGCATGTAAAATATATTGTGCGATCATTACATCTCTCTCTGACACGATATCTGAACAAAAATGTCAGCCTTATGGACACTGGCTATTCTTTTGATATTACAGCTCTGGAAGAAAAATAAGAGGACACTACCTTTTTCTTTCCTTTCCAAAGACGTTGAGAAAAAAGATTTTGAGTGGGGAACAAAAGGGTTCAATTTAAGAGAACACTGCAAGTTGAACCCTTTCTGTTGCTCACTCGAAATCTTCCTTCTCAATATTATTGGAAGGGAAAGAAAAACAGGGCAGTGCTCTAACTTTTTCCAGAGCTGTATATCTAACAAAATGTCTGCCTGCTGGACACGGCCATTCATTTGATACTTTATCTGGACAAAATGTCAGCCCTCTGGACACTGTCTATTCTGTTGATACTAAATCTGGAGTAAATGTCAGTCTTCTTGATAGTTGTTCTGGTAAGACATTAAGATGGTAAATGCAAAGTCAGAGGTTTGAATTCACTGACAGTAATCTTTTTTTTGACAGAAATACTGGTTCTTGGTCTTCTGGACAATCCTCTGATTGTCAAACATAGCAATGATTCATCTGTAGTATGTATTTATCTCATGACACTCTGATTATCTGTTTTGCAACATTGTAAGCCACTGCAAAGCGAGACAGGTACACTTAGCTACCTTTAGCTATACAGCTCTAGTCATAACTGTAGCTAATGTTTCACTCTGAGGGAAATACCACACAAAAGCTCCAGAACTTTTGTGTTTTGTAGATAAGATCATGCTACATCCAGCCAGAACATTGGATTTCTTGCATATATAAGTTGTATTTTGTTCGCTATTGGAGGACTGCATTGGAAGAGTATTCCCATTCAAGTTAGTCATTGAGTGCACTCATGCAAACAAACTTTCTTGTGGCTCAGTTAACTACAGCATTGCACTTTGGAAAATATGAATCCAAATCAACTTAGGTACTCATAACGAGAGAAATGTTGAATAGATTTCTCCCTTCTTGTTCAGAAAATTATTTATCAGAATGTCCAGCCAAGTCACAAGTATGTTTCTCTAACTGGTTGGATGACGCTTTTCAGAGCCCAAAACCGTAATTGGTGTAATGAATTGGATTATTCTAAGTGTAAATGCCCTTTTCTACCAATCAAACTGAATACACACATGCAACTGAGGTTCCCACCCATACCGAGAAGATTGTTTGTTAAAGCTGCAACAGAGATAGAAAACAGAGTGGGGACATGTCCTCAACATGTCCTCACCCACTGTACCTGCGTTGGTGACGGTTAACTGCACGGAGCACCATTCATCATTGTTGCAAATGCTATTTTGTGTGGTCAAATAGAGAAAAGGGAGATCAGAAAATGACATCTCCCTCATTCAGATGGAGTGATTTTCCGCAGACACAGGGATGTGAAGGGCTAACCACGGGGTGATGAGCAGGGGCTGTCTGTTGACATGTCTACAAAAGACCAACCCTTATCATGCAGGCCAATCTACACCACTCTGCCGCTGCCAGTCATTTCAATTCTGTCCTTTTTTTCCGGGGAGTAACTTTATATAGTTGTCTGTGAATACCATTTCCATCTTTTATACCGACATAAATTTCGGTCAGGCAGACTGGTTTCTGTTTTAAGGACCTCTGGCCCTGCTTCCAGGAAAAGCAACTAACCTCCTTCCCCGATTGAACCCGCTTGTGCTATTCAGCAGAGTAA
Source organism: Osmerus mordax (assembly GCF_038355195.1). Lineage (NCBI taxonomy): Eukaryota > Metazoa > Chordata > Actinopteri > Osmeriformes > Osmeridae > Osmerus > Osmerus mordax. The sequence goes on from NC_090071.1 coordinate 9,244,653, forward strand.
TGAGGGTCGGCAGAACACAAGTCCCAGGCCCGTGTTCTCTCGGCATGTTGATTTTTTTTGTATGAAGATTAAGTCAATTGGATTTGAAGGACAAATATCTGCCAACAGGATGCAAGGTTCAGGTGTGTGTAAGTGTGTAAGTGTGAAAGCAAAATATGGAGGGCAAAAGAGAAGGAGAGAGCAGGAGAAGGGGTGGAGGAGAGAGAATTGGACACAGAGAGAGAGCGAGAGCAAAGGGGGGGGCAAGGCAGAGCAAGACAGAGAGCAGGCACGAGCGAGGGAGAAAGCCAGGAGGAGAGAGGAGGAGCGGATGAAGGAGAAAGCAAGAGCAGTGTCCATGTACGTTCACATATTTTTACATTCAGTCGGGACAACATGGGCAAGCACACAGAATCGTTCGTGTCATCTGTCTCGATCCAACACTGGACAGACTAATTACTAGGTCTGCCTTTTTCTTTGACTGTCTTTTCCATTTGAAAACCCTTTCTCTCCTGCTGGGCCAGTGAAAGCCTATTACAGCTCTTCCTTTTTTGTTGTCGTCGCGGAAGCTTTCATCGGTCTAAACGTCATTTAGAGAAACCATCCTGGGGAAAAAGCAAAGGAATAAAAGCAGGAAACATCTCACATCCTTTGCTTGTCATTCACTGCCACTTATTATAAGACACATCATTACCACCCCCACCCTCTCCCCGGCCGCTAACACACAAACACTCTCCCACCCAAAAGTGACCAGGAACATTTTATATATACTTAAATATATATATTGAACGGTAAAAATGCATTTAATATGTTGATCGTAAAACACCAAGGGTATTTATATGGTCCCAATCATGTCTATGTTCTTATTCCGACCATACTCAATAATCATGTGGTGCATCCTTAATTGGTATTGATTATACATTTCCAATAAATGGCACTCTGTTGATCCATTACATCTTTTGTAAACCACAAAAGCTTTTCTTATTACAATTCACATGGAACACACTGACTCGTAGCTGGCTTCTGAAATTAGTTTTCAACAAAGCTTCATTTAAAAAGCTCTCAGCACTTGATGAAATAAGGGTATACAATAAACCAATTACATCTCCAACTGAGCAATTCTGCTGCACATTTTAGGAAATAAGGGGATATATGCTACCTTGAAGCCCGAGTAGGCCATAGATGGAAGACCATAGTTACGAGGGAGAAAGGTTTTATTCTGAATGTTTTCGAACATCATGAGTCATCATCATATTTGCAATTCTTTATTATTTTCCTAATAACACCTGGAAAAGCGATTGTTTGGGGGTGGGAGCTGCAAAATGTTCACGATCACCACAGAGGTCACATCAAGCTCTGTCCTTTTCTCTTGTACCTCTGCAGTCTCCCTTTTCATTCCCGGTGCCAATAATCATTATAATTCATGTATCCCTCTTAAGCTTTTTATGATATGTTTAATATTTATGGTTACAGGCAGCCACACGGGCTGATTCATAATCTCTGCTGCTGTCGTTTTATCGGCTTGGCGTTTCTCACGTCCACATCAGTAAATTAATTTTGACCCCAGAAGATCATAAATCACGGCTACCCAGCACATTGTCTTTCTCTGAACAGATTTTCTTAAGCAGTGGTCATAAAGAATGGTTTATTGATCCTCCCCTTCGTCGGTTTAATAAGCGGTTTGCATAACAAGTGTTTTAGTGTTGGATAAATTATGGGCAGGGCCTGCTTGTCGGGGAGTGTGTGTGGTGTCTGTTTCAGAGGAGTAGAGAAAAGAGATACAGAGAGAGAGGGAGTCTGAGAGAGAGACAGAGAGAGCGTGAGCGAGAGAAAGAGAGTGGAAGGAGAGCAACAGTGAGGGAGAGAAACCCAACATGAGATAAGGCGATCGCAGGTACAAGGAGTACAACAAACAGTACCTGCACGATATGTGCTCATTGCACAGCACTGCTATACCAGCTGTGAGAACCCACACATTCCACACAGAGGCCACGCACCAGGTACATCGCTGCACTTTTCTTTCAATCTCAGACTCTCCGTACCTTGGAGACGCCATGCCGACACTCCAATCATCCCTAACACACAGGTACCGTGCGCATTCTGCTGCTGATGCTGATGTATGCTGTTTTCAAGCTACACAAAACATCCATGTCCAACTATTGTTCTGTTCTTGAGCCTGAGGGTTAGCCTGCCTGTTGCTAGCAAGGGAGCTAAAACCCCCGGATCAGTCAGGGACTGAGGGAATTCAATCATGGCGATCCATCGGCCAATTCTGAGACAGGAGAGTGAGATGGATGGCTTTGGGAGGAGGTTAAGAAGGGGGCAGGCCCAGTGGTACAGTATTTCATCCCCATCCTGTTGTCGGTCCTATTTGACGAAGGGGAGGGTGGAAGCTGTCAGGGTAAGCAAAAAAGTACCTCAGCATCTCTGTCCTGGGGTATTTTCCTCCAGTCCTACAGCCAGACTAACACCTTATTGTAAGCAGGGGGCAAAGCTTTGTCCAAGTGGTGATGGATGACTGTCCTGAATCAATGCTGAGGTATCAGCGTACCGATTGAGGGTCACAGTTTGTGTCGTTGTAAAAAGTAGTTTACAGACACACGAATGCATGCATATATAACATGCATGCTGTTGTACACAACGGACCATGGCATACTGGGAGACTAGCCCAGGACCTTGAAATACCTCCTTCTATACTCGCCCCCTCTATCCTTTGCACACTCAAACACAAAGGCACACATGCGTACACACACACACACACACACACGGCAATCCCTTAAATCGCTGCTATCTCCATGACTGCGTCCTAAGCCCTGATATGAGAGAAAATCCAGTTTTATTTACAACGTGAGGAGTGAGGGAGGAAAAGAGGTATTATCTTGCCAAAAGGAAGATAAGAGAGACAGGGAGAAGTGTGGCGGAGCGCGTCAAAGGTCACTTGGTCCTGACTCCAGACACAGTGAAGGTCAGAGAGATTGAAGGGGTGATCTATTCAGAAGGATGTCATCCATACCCAAGCTTTAATTGAGTCGATTCCATCATATCGCCCCCGCTCCGCCTCACGCACCCCCTCTTCGACCTGCAACTGTCAGCCAAAGAACTCGTGTCACCACTGCAGATATGTAAAGGGTGGGTATTTCTTTGCGAAAAGAACACGCTGCCATACAATATGCCTTGCTTGCAGATAGGTATTTTGTCCTTCAGACTGCACCCATTGAGACGTCGCATAAGAGTTGAAATGTCTTCATATACTTTTTTTTAATGCATGCTGACAGTTGTTCAGACATGTTTGACACTACTCCCAAAGTATAGTGAGAGCAGAGGACCATTACTTCTACAATCACCTCTCCCTATTATGGAAGGTCAAAAGCCTTTCACGTGTCAGCATCGAGTTTTCTACCGCTTTAAATACATCTCAAACACAATGAGGTATGTATACGTATAATATGCAAGTTACCATGTTAAACATAAAGCAAACCCCATTCGGTGCTGCCACGGTAAGAGCACATCCATTCATATGGAGAGTCGAGGTGAGTGGGTAATAAGAGATTCAAAACCTTTCCGAGAGAAACTTTGGGGAAGTCAAAATTGTGCTGCCGTTGTTCACCTCTGCCCTGTGATCCCAAGACCCTCAGTGATATGAGGGTAATCTGACGGACCACTAATAGATGTATTATCAACACAGAGTCCTCTATTAAGAGGTGACTGACCTCTGCCTCATCTCTCTGACAAGGCTAATAGCGAGGCTAATGTAGTGGGGGCAAACACACGCACACCCACACACACAACCACACAGCTCCTACACGCCACAAATCGCGCATCCACGAACGCGGATTGACGGCGCCCGCCTCAAGGTGTAGCCGGCCACACGCCCAAGGCCGCGGGAGTCTGTCTTGATCATAAAGCTAGTGGAAGCCTCTCTGAGGATGACGAGCAGACACAGGTTGAGATCTCTCGTCCCTTTTTCCTTCCTGAGACACAACTGTCATCAAAGCCTGAGAAGGTCACCGACCCTCCTCCAGACCGTCTGCCCGAGCTATAACCTTCAAACACACACGCACACACACTAAAGAAGCATTCTAAGATCTGTCACAATGTCTCCTTTTACTGCATTTCCTCAAGCCTTCGCTCTTTCTAATTGAGGCGGTGGCTTGTTCAGTTGTGGGGGGAAATCATCCGGTAGTGATGTGAGGATGGATTAACGGGATTAGAAGATAATCTTCTGACCCTCGGCCCCTAACCCAGCATGGCGCTGGGAAGGCAATTTTCAAGAGGGGAGCAGAGGAGAATGGGGTTTAATGAGAGAGCCAACGGGGGCTTTGACCACGAAGCCTCTCGCCGTGTCACAGGAGATTACGTCCGGGAGTGTAGCAAGAAAATCGAGCATCCGGCCATGAAGGCTACAGCTCCACCAGCGGCCCATCAGAGGCAGAACTCTGACCAGGTCCAGGATAAATAAACCTGTAACAACTACCATCTGACTGACAGGAGGAGCAGAAGAAGAGGTGGATGTGCTGTGAGAGGATGAGAGTGTATAAGTGTGTCTGAGTAATGCTTGTGTGTGCTGTTTTTTAGTAATGTTGAGTAATGTTCTGCCTTGATTTATGCTTAGGCTCTTGTTTTTTCCCTGTGACTTTTTTGTTGTTGTTGAAGAGGATGATGTAGTGGGATCTAATGCAGTGAAGTGTTTCCACTAAGTAGACATGAATACACTCTGGCTAACTCTGGCTGTCCATTTACAAGGCCACCTTGTCATGGTCTAGAGTTCGAACGTCCAGAATGTTGGAAGTATTTGATTGTTACTTGGTTTTCTTGCAGAGTGGTTTGGATTGAGGTGTGTGTGTGTGCTTCATAAGCAAGGGCTTTAGTGATTCCACTCTGTCCATATGATCTGCTGACTCAGAACTTTGCCCTGTGGTAATTCAATCACATAACTGTGTGTACCATGCCTGTTTCTTGAGCCACACAAACATTGCTGATGACTATAGACAGACTATAAACAGACCCCACACTCAGAGAGTACTGTACATTATATTGTTAGGAAGCTAAGCTGTCTGAATTCAAACGTTTTTCTTGGCCAAGATGGTAAGGCCCAGATGAATTGGCACTGGAGAGGAGCGAGCTGTTATAAGAGAGCCTTCCAGAACCACAGCTCATCTTAATTAGTTTTTTCTTAGAGTCTCATTAATCACGATGTGATATTCCTGCGCCCGAGTTAAATAAGTGTTTGGTCACTAACATGCCTAACAGGTTCACATCATCGTGGAATGGCAGGGATGTGTTTGCACAATCGAGGCAGGAAGTGGGAACACAGGAGTGGGTCTACATTTACATTTAGTCATTTAGCAGACGCTCTTATCCAGAGCGACTTACAGCAAGTACAGGGACATTCCCCCGAGGCAAGTAGGGTGATGCGCTTTGCCCAAGGACACAACGTCATTTGGCTCGGCCGGGAATCTAACCGTCAACCTTCTGATTAATAGCCCGACTCCCTAACCGCTCAGCCATCTGGCTCCCAGGGTTTGCCTGTGTCGGCCCACTCGTCAGTTCTGCAGTCTAAGTATGTCTTGAATAGATGTATTGAAACGTGTCATGTCTTCATCCTTTCGCCCTCTTCCGGGATAACCCCAAACCACTTGCCTCGTAGCTCGGCTCTGCCAGTTTGTACGAAGCCTGGCAAATGACTGACTCTCTTCCCAGATGTAAACACTGGCTGGCTGTTTTTAGCCTTAGTGGGGGAAAGGTCTTGTGGCATCCTTGTAAAAAGAAAGGATAGTCATGGATGAATGCTTTTGCCCACTCTCCACAGCAGCCTCAAAGGACATGACACCCTTGTGAGATGGAAAAGCTAGGGGGAAGAGGTGGCTCAGCGCAAGGTGTTCTCAGTCACCCATGAATGTAGCTCAGGTGCGTGCCTGGGGCCTGCCAGCAGGGGTAGCTGTTTGACACATAGAGGAACATCCAGCCCCCTTCTTCTGGGCTCAGATTCCACTGTTATATTCAAGGTCACACTCAATAAACAATAAACTACATCACAACAACCTTCAAGCACCTTATGTATGTTGGACAAGGTCGAGTATACCATCTTTTTGGTGGTCCATGCCGAACCGGGCAAGAAGAGTTTCAATGAAGTTTACATCACTGGCTCTCTGATGTTTGTCTCCAGCCCATCCAGACCACCCCCCCCCCCCCCCAGGAAAGGCATCTGAAGGGAATCCCGAGAACGGGTCTTCATCAGCTCCTCCACACCCGCGCGTATTGAACTCAACTGATTGGCTGTCGATAGGATTTGTTACAGGAGTATTTGATGGTCTTTGGTAAGTTATTGACTTGTCATACTGCATGCGGTTTTGTGGCTGTGAGAAAATGGGCCTTTTTCCACACTCGAAGCAGTGGCCACAGTGCAAGAACACTGTCGTATTCCTTCCACGGAGCGATTGTCCATGACCAGAGACAAAGCCAGAGACTGACTCCCACACACGGCCACACCTGATCTGCACCAGCACAACGAGACAGAGAAGAGGAACGCCAGGGAGGAAGCTAGCGAGCAACCCTCCGCGAAGGAGCAGGAGTCCAGGATCCCTGCAGGTAGCCCCCCCTTTAATCTTGCCAGAACGTCCAAACACGACAGTCATCGTCAGGTCCTTGTCTCATTCCACCAACAGGGATGCAGGAACCCTCCGGGTGGCAGGCTCAAGTAACGACGAAGCAAAAAGAAAGCCAAAGAATACCGCTCTCCCCCCCCCCCCCCCATCACCCTCTCCTCCTTCTCCACCACCAACCCTTAATATTGATTACAGACACTTACAAAGTGGTTGCCAGGGGAACAGGGATTTTCGAGCGACGGTGCCGGTACGGAGGAGAACAGATAGACGTGCGAGAGGCTGAAGATCTGAGCCCAGTATTTGCACATCTCAGAAGGCTGATCCTGGATCAGGTGCCCCACTAAAGCCATTTAATCCCAATCAACACAAACGCTGAATTTGGATCAGCTCGCTTTCCTCCGAGATGATGCGCGAGTAGGAGGTTTGTTGATCAATCGGAAATGTTGCTCGATACCTCGCGTTCTCTTCTACCCTCGTCTATGCAGGCCAACCCACACAGGGAAACAGTCCCAGCATGACTTTTTGGCCACCCAAAAACACGAAACAGCGGAAAACACATCATGGGACCAAAACAAAATGTAAATCATGTATTAGTCTGGGTAAATAGGACTGAGCGAACATTTTCCCTCCAGTTTCCGCAGCTCAGCATGCCCACAGGAGACAGTGCGATGCTTAATGTCTGGCATCCATTCTGTTTGTAGGACTAACTAATGATGCCATCACTCCCGAGTTTAATACCAGTTTATGACTAATGATTACTGAGGTTTCTTGAGGTCATCATGCGTTGCTCATTACATGCTTTTACATTATTCACACCCACAGTATGGTCAATGTGTACAAAGAGCCAACATCTACAAAAATAAATACATATCTATGTATTTATTTTTATGTCATTGGCACCTCCACTGCTGCGCTATGGAGGTGCCAATGACATAAGGGGATGACAGATGACTGGTGTGATTCTTTTTAAACAGACAGTGCCGTAGCCTAGCTTGGGCGCTTTGAAATAGAGCCTGTTATCACTTTGTTCAACAGACAGACAGCAATAGGGTTGTGGTCCTACAAGTGCTACAATGTTCCATATTGGGAAGGGAACATAAACATAAAACCTTTTTTTTGACAAGGTAAATGATAAAAGTAGGTTTTCACTCTCAGAAACCCTGGTTCATAAATGTCAAACGAGCTAATGGATGTTCCACAAAGATATTCCACAGAGACTGTGGCTGAATGCCGAGCTGAGATGTGTCTATTTCTACCATACAATGTTAAAGGGCGGATGCACTTTTCTTGTGCACAAAAGCTTTGAACTTTAACAGCCGGCGGCTGAAGGAGTCACACAATTACAATCCTTTGATATACTGATTCACCCATGTATGGAATTTAAGACGCCATGAAGAAACAGCTTTTAATTAGCTGGGTCTACATCACCCATTAGAAGTAATGTTAGACGCGTTTTTTTGTTGTTTTTTAATTTTGTATCCTACACACTGTGGCAGGTATTTGAATGACAGGCACAGAAAGGTATAAAGTAAAACAAACAAATAAAACATGTTTAAGTAATAGAGTAGAATGGATGACTCTATATGCTATATAATCCTAATTAAATCCATATAGCCAATAACCCTTAGTTAACTACATCTGGTCATTTGATATATTGGGTTGCATTAAAGGGGCAGGACTGATGCTGTCTATTAAGTTACACTTGTCATCATGTTGTCTATTGGAATTATCTGCCAGTATCGGTTCATCTGGAGACATGCCATTAATGCATGAACTATGTCTTCCAGCTATGTGCGGCACAGGCAAGTCAAGTTTTCTCTTCGGCTAAGTGGTGACTGGTGATTGAGGCTTGCAGGGAATCAGGCAGCGAAGGAGTAAAAAGTGAACGAGCGAGGGAGGGAACGAGTGCGCGCGCGCGCGTGGAAGCGACAGAACCAACGCCAGCGGACCTCAGGACGGAGGCTGAACGCAGAGTGTCGCGGTTCCCGTTTGAGCTACTGAAAAATCTTCTAACTCACAACGAACGCAGGAAGCTGTCCATCAGCCGAACCTGCTGAAAATGATTCTCAAACTCTTCTATCTCCTTGGATTGCTGGTCTGCGGCAGTCAAGGTAAGGATGAGGGCTCCTTGATGTGTTTCGGGGGATAAGTTGTTTTTTGCGCCCACTCTCATCCATGTATCTGCAGGGGCAGTTTGTTAAGGAGAGCTGGGTGAAGGGGACGAGAGAGAGGGGCGGATTGTTTGGCCGAGTGTGTTTTGTAGTTGGAGCACGTATTTCAAGGGGTGGAATGGTTGCTTTTTTGAGAGGAGACCCTGACATTCGTTTTCTTGATGGATCTGTTTAGATCTGAGTGTATTTTAAGTACACTTCTAATCGTGACACCAATTCCTGTGTGGCCATATGATTATGAACTGGAGACTGATTCGTGGATAATGTATGGTGAGGTTAGGATGTTGTAGAGATTGTTGTTGGTGAAAATGGAACATGGTAAAGTGCACTTGATTATGTGTTACTTCTTCCTTTTAAACCAGAAACCATGACATGATTTGAGCCTCACATGTGAAGCAGTGTATTACGTTTCTGTAATTTGAAGGTAATTCATCTGCGATCTGACTCATATTCATTCACATAAGCAAGGCTCGAAATCTAAAATCTACTATCCATATCCTATTATCACCGATGCGTTTCTCGAGGAGCGTGATAGGTTTAGTGAGCATGGTTGAGAGAGATAGGCCAATGCCATTCGTCAATCACAATGGCTAGTCAGATGTACACAATTTGCACTACAGTGTTTAGCATTTACATGTTCTGGAAGTGGCTGCTTCTGAACTTACCAGCCCGTTCACATCCGTGAAACTCGCAGCCGCGCAGATAGAGACGACCAGGTAGACTACTGTACCACTTGTTTGTGGCACAAAGCCCGGTTCCTTGCAAGGAACGGCAGGTGGGAGTAGAGCGCTGCAAACTGGTGTTGAGGATATTAGTAATCGTCGTACCACGTTCCATACACGTCGGCAGGAGACCTATCTTGGCTTATCTACATTGTTCCGTGCGCTCTTACCTGTCCTCATTTTAACAGCTCTCAGGTTCTATAGCGCACGACGTTCTCTTTCTTTCATTCTCTCTCTCTCTCTCTCTCTCTCTCTCTCTCTCTCTCTCTCTCTCTCTCTCTCTCTCTCTCTCTCTCTCTCTCTCTCTCTCTCTCTCTCTCTCTCTCTCTCTCTCTCGTTTACATCTGTTGTATCTTATTTTAGTTTGATCTATTTCTTCTGAATATAATATAAGATTGTCACTGCATACCATAGCTGTTACTGTATATTTTCCTTCTTGGAAATACCAGCATTGCTATAGTCCTTATGGGTTTGTGGCGAGTTCTTTGACACGCAATATCCAAGCTAAATCTTTTCCTGGGGTCTGCATATCTTGGCTAAGCGAGATCATTCTGTCACAACCCTCAGTCCGCTACTGGTGAAGAAGGAAAATTTTAAGCTCAATATAGAGCTCGTTTTTATCCCCTCCTTTTTTCACTATTAAAGTGCCCATCATCCAGATAGGATGGACAGCTTTAGCTGCATGGAGCAGACATATTGGTTGCTCACCAACGTGTTTTGCAGACATCTTCTTTTCGATTCATGTCAGTGTAAGCACATACTTCTTCTCTAAGGAAAACATTAGCATTAAAAATCACAGAAGCTTGCTCCTCTAGAAGGCTGGTAATTGCTTATGCACCCTTGAAGGTTTATGTGTTTTCTTTTCTCGGTAAGTATTCAGTGAAATGAATTATAATTCAGGCTCTCCGGTGCTCACCAGAGACGATCCGGCAAGATGTTAAGTGCCATAATTAAGATCTTTCTTGAATCAGTGGTAAAAATGTCAGCGACTAAGGCAATAAAAGATGTATGCTCCTGTGCTTCAGTGTCTTCACACTAAGGGAAGGCATGCAAACACATTTGTTTCCACACACACGAGCACTCACAAATGGTCAACACTCAAATGGTCAATCGTTTTCGCAAAAAAGAAAGAGGACACGTTCGTAAGAGGTATGTTTTGACTGGGAACAATGCTTACCCAACTTTCACATTTCCTTACAAAATCACCCCCCCCCCCCCTCCCTCCCCCCTTCACATTTCTATCATGCCTGGGTATACTATTAAATGCCTCTTCAAATAGCTTAGCACACACAATCCTTTCCTATTATGTAATACCACTCACAAAGTCCCATTAAAGACATGCAAAGCTGTTCACATAAGAAATGGCCTGTCTCTGCTCCGTGCACTGAAATTGATTGCGGTATTTGATTAATAGAGTGGGAAGGGGAACACACATACACAGAGTGCGTATATGAAAATGGAATGGGCCCCTGAGGGAAGTGCATATGAAAAATCAATTTAAAGAACGACTGCAGTCAGCAGGCCCTCAGAATTGTACAAAGGGCAATCTCAATGTTATGGATATGCTATTTATTTCCTTCTTCTGCTTTTGATTTTTCTATATGGCCTTTAGCACTTTATCCCACTAGGCGGGGAATGGGGCTAGAATTAGCATAGATGTGGTGTACATAAAGACTGGCAAGGAAATGCTTGTTTTCATCTCTCCAGAGATTCTGCCACACAATGCCAGAGCAGATTTCGCAAAGCATCATGTGCAACGTTTGCCTCGTTGGAATTCCCAGTTGGAGTACATGAAGATGAATATAGCTAGACTTAGGTGGTGTGAAAGTGATTTTAGTGTGCCAAGTTATTCAACCAGTGTGAATATCGTGATACATTCATGAGGCATGGATATTCTGTCATATGTTGAATGTGCTTGGCGACAGTACTTCTAATTCCTGAGATTAAAAGAGTGGAAAACAAGGAGGAAGGCCCGGGGAAGCGAAGGGAGAGGACGAGGAGATGGAAAGAGAGATATTGAGTTTAAAAATTCATTCGACTGAAGTGAATCCGATTGCATCAAGTCAAATTGCATTGCGAGAAATTGAATCTCTCTCTATGGAGTTTGAGTTGTGCCAAAATTAATCAAATGTAATTGAATCCTGTCGCGATGGAATTGAATTAGGCCGGGCTGACGTGATTGGGAGAGACATCTGCCTGTTCTCGTGTCTTCCTTTTGGTTCTGTTGTGTTCCCATCAGTGCGTCTGTTTTTCCTCAACAGGGGGCCCTTCCTGGCCCTTGCCCATTTGAATCTTGCCAGTCTAATGCCGCTCTAATGCTTGCCTCGTGCTAGTCTAATGCCAGTCTCATGCCACTTTAATGCCGGTTCAATGCTAGTTTGATGGGCACAGCAGGGATAGCAAGTGTGTACACTGGGTATTTGTGATGCAGACTGGGGATTCTGGGCTTGTCGTGGGAGCTAGGAGAAGAACAGAATGTCTGCCAAACAGGTTGATGGCCTCATACACACACACACACACAGACATTACACATGCAAGTCTGTTTTACTATTCTTATGGGGAATCACCTTTCACTCCCGTTCAAGATCCTGTCCTAAACATAACCTTAAAACTATCCCTAGCTCCTAAACACAAACCTTAACGTAATTCTAACCCTAACACTAATGCTAACCCCTAATCCGAAAACCCTCTAAAACCCCATAGAAATAGCACCAGTAAAGACCGAGAAAATGGCCCCAAACGTTCACATTTGACTTGTTTTCCTATTCTTGAGGGAACCTCTCCATTCACACACACACACACACACACACACACACACACACACACACACACACACACACACACACACACACAGCCAGACACCCCCTGCCACTCAAAGCCCTTTGAGCAGTCCATTGTTCCTCCATGGGACGAGGTTGTGGGTCCGGGCCTGGTTCTGGTACCGGCGGGCATGATTAAATGGAGCATTGAGGGAAGGGAGAATGGCAGGAGGGGACCCAGAGAGGCCCCATACACCATGACCCAGTTAGACAGTATAATAACTTTGCAGACTGGAGATTTGCTCTGGACCTGTGGCATCGACCTGCCTAGGGCAGAGACACAAACAAGTCAATAGGAAGAAAGTCTGAAATGAATTGAGCTCAGCCAATGAATAAAAAGACTGAGCGTGGACGGTAACCCAGTACGGCCAGGTGCTGTTACTGCAGGTGCATCCAGAGAGAAAACAATTAGAATGCCTGCGTCAATAAGTTTGTATTACTGGAGAGAAAAATGGCTGGACACCTTGCTGTTTCCCATGTCGAGAAACTCCTAGCCCGATGCAAGTGAATAGACTGACAGATGCAGAGATAAGAGAGAGAGAGAGAGAGAGAGATGAAGGGAGGGGCTGACATCTAGTGAGATCGATCGAGCCATTGTCACAGCTATTATGGGATGGACAGGAGGGATGCATTGACAGCCGAGGAATGCAGCCCTGGCGTTTAGAGCTGAAGCCCGGCTTTATCCAGGGAAAGCACTAGCGTTAGTAATAGAACGCCTCTGTATTGGTTTGTCCATCAGGGAGATTGAGGAAGGGACTTATGCTAATGATAGCAGCGTTGGGTAGCAGACACTAATGAGGGGTGGTGCAGGGTCCGCATTGATTTCCCTGGTGCTCAGTCACACAGGGCTAGGCGGGAACTCACACACCCATCATACTGAAGAGGAAGCAGTGTGGTAATGCACACCAACCACGTAGAGTACCTGCTCACACACACACACAACCACTCACACGCACACACCGCTTGCAAGAGGCAATTAATGACTATTTCAACGACAAAACGAGCCTTCACATGTCTCAAAGCACTGCACAATGGAGCGGTACTTACATCCCCGGCAAAAGCACCGAGAACGCAATCGACTTTGACACGAGAGTGACAGAGGAGGGACAGTAGACGGGTGAATTGAGCAACAAACGTTTACAAATGATTTGGAAAAGTAGATCTGCCTCCCTCACGTCTTTCGCTCCCCTGTTCTCTCCCTCTCCCTCCCTCCCTCTTTCTGTTCTTTTCCCCCCCAAACCAGTCGCCCCCACCGTCCCCCCCGTCCTCCCCTACTCTCTCTCCAGTCATCCGCAAAAGAACAACGAGCTCCCGGCTGGTCTCCTGCTGCTTAATTAACCCAAACTGTGATTGATGGGCTCTCCAGCAAGTGTCGTGTGGCGCTGCCACTGACCCGCCTAGGGAGACCGGCCCAGTCTGCCAATCACAGCTCTGCATTCCTAATGGTCTGGAAAAGCTCACCTAGCACACCTCATCATGCACGAGTTCTCCCCGAGTAGGGCTAGCTTTTTCCTCTCTGAAGCAGGGCTGGGTGGTCTCTATGGGCCCCGACTAGGGTCCTTATCTCCTATCCGCTCGCGTTGGCCTCAGATTACTCCCAAGGCCTGCTGGGATGGCTCTGCTAGGAAATGCAGATGTGAGAGTAGAAAGGGAATCCGTCTTCTCAGATTCTGTGCCCGGAGTCTCAGACTCTTGGGTTGGGGGGGGGGGGGGGGCGGGGGGGGGGGCGGGGGGGTGCAGTGCTACCGTAGATGAGAGAGAGGACGGACACTGGAGACACGCCGTGCCACAGATCGACTTCCCAGAGGTCGCGTCCCTCAGCCGGGCTCCCATCGCCGTGCCGACGGCCGGACTTCAAACGGAATCTCAGAGTGTGTGTGTGTGGGCCGGGCTGTGTAACACGAGGAGAAGTAGCTCTCGCTGGACCTTTGTTTTGTTTTTTGTTTCCCCTCATCTACTCTACTCTCTTTCCTTTTTTTTTGCAGAATACTCGGGCCGCCTGTCTCTATTTCTCATCTCTCTTTGTCATCGACTCTTTATGGCAGCCATCGCACAGCCCCCCCCCCCGACCCTCCGACCCATCTCTGATGTCTGTAGAGAGGAGATATCTCTCCTTCCCCCTGCGTGAGGACTTTACAAAGCGCTGTGCATGAAGCGAGTCATCGTCAAAGAAGCTAATGATGGAGTTATTACAGAGATATAGATTTCAATTAGCATATCATTCACCCTTCAAAGTAGTTTTCTCTGCCTTCCGGGTGAATCATGGGGCAGCATTCTCTCAGCATTGTTTACTTAACTCTCCGTAATCTTATCTCGCAGGATCCAACAGCAGCTCTTGGAGTGTTCACAAGGTGTGTCAGCTAGGCGGACAGAAGTGGGTGTTTTTAATGACTTCTCTCCTGAATTTATATCCCCCCCACGTTCCCCGTATTCTCTGGATTCCCTTCCAGCCTTCAGTGGGGGCACCGCAGACCCTTCATGCCCACGATGCGTTGAGTAACCAACGGCGTCCCGTCTCGGCGGGAACGAGCCAATGAATCTGCTTTAATTAAGTCTCATCTTAGCGAGGGGCCGGCTAACGGGCCTACGGATGCGTTCGGGCTCCAGATGGAATAGTGTCTCCCACATGCGATATCTTCTGGTTCTCCTTCTTGGAATGCACCTCGGGACCCCTACCCGAGCCCCTCAGAGGCCGACGTCTAGCGCAGTCTGTGGACACCTCGGACTCCTCCCACGGAAATCCCTGCAGTCTTCCATTTGTTTGTTTTCTCCTCAGAGAAATGCTATTTTATGAGAATGTTTTTTACCATACGCTCGATGCTCTCTTGTGCTTTTGCGGCTAGCGTTAGGGTGTCCTCTGCGGCAACGTGCGTGCAGGAGACTGTGGAGCATGTGTGTGAGGGGACTCGTGGGAGATCTGCTGTGGGACGAAGGAGCATGTCGCTAATTCAACCAGCGCTGTTCTGAATCATGTACTTTTTACCTTTTTGTTTAATTTCATTACAAACTACGACTCCATTGTAACGCTAGCAGTCAAAAATTGCTGGCGCTTGACAAAAAAGCCTGTGTTCCTGCTAAAAGGGCAGTTATTATGCAGATAAAGAACTTCTGTCCCAGAGAGGGAGGACTATGTTAGATAGCAGACTAGTGCATGGACCTCAGCCCCAGGCCTCAGGTCTTCAGACGTGGACTGTGATCCTGACCATTCCCCATTCCCCCACCCAGAGTCCCTTGTGGATGTCTGTTGTGGTCGAGCAGTGCTGTAATGACCACCATAGGGGACCAGAGGAGCTCAGAGCTCACACCAGGAGGCACAAACACCACTGCAAAAGCTAGAGCCAAAATGGAGTCTTCCAAAAACTCGAGATTGGCAGGTGCGCGTTGGCCTGGACAGAATAGCTAACTGCTAATCTGAAGGTCAGTCTATAATCAGACACACACATTCTCTCTCTCACACACACAAACACACACAATCATAGTCCACCAAATAAAGAAAAGCGTCGTAAGATATTTCAGGGGCGAGAGAGAGAAAAAGAACACCAAAACAATTTTACAGTTGCGCCCCGCAACTAATTCATAAAGGCTACGAGGGTATTGGAACCCGGGGGAATGATAGATTACTCCTACACTTGAGGCTGAGATCTCAGCAGAAAACACAAACACATTGTATTGCAGTCGAGTCAATAAACACAGCCAGCTCAGCCACCGCCACAGCCGTGAGGGATGCTCCAACCACCGTCCCAGAGGAGGTGGCCAGAGCCACAAATTAATGGAGTGGCCCCAGATGATAGGGCCGTTTCATTTGGAACCGTCACGCTACATAAAGCCCTGCAGAAATGAGGAGTTCGCCCGGGTGGCCGCCCCCCCCTCCACCCTCCTCTTTCGGGGGAGTCTTAAAATAACCCTGGCTGATTGTGTGTGTGGCCAGCCCCACCACCTAGCGCCCTCTCCGCCGCCCCCTCCGGTGCCAGCGCAGGCAGGCTCCGCCATCGTCTGGCTTTTTCGGAGGTGAGGTTATATAAAAGATTCCGTCTCCAGTTTATAGTCCCTCCGTACCTTGTCTCTTTGTGTTCTGGCTCTGATTTCCTTCCAGCACTTTTAGGAGTTAGCGGGGATAGAGGGAGCTCTGGTGATGAGGGCTCTTTTAAAATTGCTTTCTGCGGCGGTAATGCTCCCATGAATTACGCATGATTCGCGACTATTCCTCTTCTCTCTTCATCTGCAACACACTCATCCACTGCCACCGCCACACTGCCATGCCGTGCACACACACTTAGACGGCACTCACCGACATGCGGTACACACACGCACACACTGACACTGCACACACCACACACGTCAAACAGCACACGGGAGGGTGTGGACAGCCTCCCGTGGGGGACAGAGTCGGTCTTCCTCCACCTCATCATCACCCTCTCCTCAGAGCTGCAGAATAGACCTTGGCTATGACCAACGAAAACAGAATACAGCAAAGTCTGGGGAGGTGGGGATTAGCAGGTAACTTAGCGCAAACCTCAGAGGACCCGAAGCATGCTGTCTCCTTTAATGTTCCCCTCGGCTCGCTTGTGTAAGTAAACCGTCCATGTAGCTCACAGGACTAGTTTGGGCGTCGTCTGGCTCTGTATCTGGCTCCGTGCACCAGTTATTTATTCTCTTGTTGTGTACCTTTGTCAGATTATAAATACCTTAACTGATGGCCCGGATCCAGCAGTCTGCTTTAGCCTTCCCTGGGAATGCTAATTTACAAATCACCTGCACACCTGTCTTTTCTTTCTAGAGTACAGTTGGTTTTCTACACCTCAGCTAAAAACAGGTCAGGAATGGCAGAAATAAGTCAATCCAAGCGCCTAGATCCAACTTGAACACATCTAATATACTGTATCTTTATTTCCATTTAGTATAATGTCTTTGAGTCCTAAGGCCCTGTTGGCTTTTGAAACTAATTCAAAATGTGTTTTGTTGGAATTGGATTCACTCGCCTCAGGCTGATGGTTTTGCATGAGAAGATGAAGTGTGTTATGGCTTTTCGCTATCACAACAGTACATTTCAGACACCACCAGTAGTGCATCCCCTGCCTTCCCTGGTCTGGCATCCCCAATAGTGAGTGCTTATTAGAAACAGTTTGTCAACTGTTGTCTGACACTATGCTGGAGATGCAGCATAGGTTCCAGTATAATGTGAATTCGACTCACATCTTACCGCATTAGAGTCGAGACTTGCTTTGCCCCGTTTTTTTCTTCAGAGCGGCGGCTTACCAAACAGCTCGCCTGTGTAACTCGGCCCCTCGAGCCCAGAGGCTCTCCCACATCGCCGTCCCAGAATGCATCAGGGGCCCTCGAGAGGGCCCTTCGTTTTGGATGGAGGAAGTGTTGACTGGGATGAGAGGGAGCGGGGGGGGGGGGGGGGGGGGGGGCTCGGCCGATGCGCTGTCTCCCAAGCTTAGTTAATAGCGGAGCTGTACCTGTGATAGATGGAAGGCGACGCCCGGTGCTGTAAACACCTGGGACCGTGGAACAGCCACAACTAAGCTCCGTGACGGGGGCCCCTTTGTGGATCTCTGATGCAAGCCTCGGAACATCGACAGACGGCACGGCCTTCCGTGTCTCGGACGCGCCGCTGATGCGATCGCGACGGCGACGGGCGGAGGCCGTGTCGACGGGCGCGTTCGGTAATGTTTCGGCGGAGGACGCAAACTGGATGGCGGCGAGCAATCTGCTGCTGTACGACTGCCCACGGTCATCACGCTGTGAAATGTGAGTGTGACCGTGTGTAAATCAGATGTGATGGGGATTCCGATATTTCATCCAGTGGTGCTGATAAAGTGGAACAAGATGTAACCAGGGGAAGATGAACTGAGACGACGAGAGAGATAGAGAGGGGAAAGAACGGAGAAACAATGAGAGAGGAAGAGAGAGGAAGATAGGCGGTCTGTGTCTGTGTGTGTGTGTCTTCATCAGTGGTTCTGCTTACTCTCAGATTCCCCCTCTTTCGGGGTTGCTCCTCTCTGGCTCAAGGCCCCTGAGATTTGACTCACGATGCTGCTCTCACATCTCCCCGTATCAGCAGAATAGCATGCTAACCAGCTCCCTCCCAATCATCTCTCTCTCTCTCTCTCTCTCTCTCTCTCTCTCTCTCTCTCTCTCTCTCTCTCTCTCTCTCTCTCTCTCTCTCTCTCTCTCTCTCTCTCTCTCTCTCTCTCTCTTCTCTCTTTCTCTCTCTCTCTCTCTCTCTCTCTCTCTCTCTCTCTCTCTCTCTCTCTCTCTCTCTCTCTCTCTCTTTCTCTCTTTCTCTCTTTCTCTCTTTCTCTCTTTCTCTCCTCTCTCTCTCTCTCTCTCTCTCTCTCCTCTCTTCTCTCTCTCTCTCTCTCTCTCTCTCTTCTCTCTCTCTCTCTCTCTCTCTCTCTCTCTCTCTCTTTCTCTCTTTCTCCTTCTCTCTCTCCGTCTCTCTCTCTCCGTCTCTCTCTGTCTCTCTCTCTCCGTCTCTCTCTCTCCGTCTCTCTCTCTCTGTCTCTCTCCTTCACCTCTCTCTATCTCTATCTCATACTCAGGCATTCTAAACCTGTTTATGGTCCTGGAAGAGTCTCTTACCTTCTCTACACTGGCCTGCTGTAATTCACTCTCTCTGTCTTTGAGAACACCTTTCCTGTTCTGCATTCTGTCTGCCTCGTTCCCATGAAGTGATTACATGAGGTGAGCTGATTGGCCCAGGGAGGCCACCGCCTCGAGAAGCACCGTTAGATCAGGTGCAGCACCCGGAGCACCGGACACTACAGACCAATCATTTGTCTGCTTTGATTGTCGTTCAATCCGAGATAATAAAGAGGTGCGAGATCTCGTTATCGGTGTCCCAGCTCGGAGAGGTAAACACTTCCACCACAGACCTAGCAACACTCTGGCATCATGAGGAGCACATCATTATCTCTCTGGGAAGACACGGGCTCCGTGCGAGGCCTGAAGTGTTCCTGATGTGTCCACGCGACACCACTTCCCGCCGCGCCACGCAGACAGGTTCACGCTCGCGGCGGGTGCCGCGCGCGCAGCGATCGAGGAGCGACACCTCGTCACCTTAGCTGGCTCTTCTAATGATGGCTCTTCTAATGAACAGGAAGGAGGTGAAGGTTGCGTCCCGGTCTGTTTTCGCGGGAGCGGGGGGGGTGTGGTGGAGGGGCGGTGGATACAGCCTCTGAGAGGAGGCAGAGAGAAGGAGAGAGAGGGGGAGAGAGTGTGGAGAGAAAGAGGAACAAGACAGAGGAGAATGAAAGAGAGTGCCTGCGTGTTAGTCACGCAGAGAGCCTTGTGGTGGGGTGGGGGAGACGAGCCTTTGTTTGCTCTGTAAGCCCAGCGATGCTATCGGCACTAATCTGCCGCTGTATTGTGCTGCTTGGAGCTAATAGATGAGGTGGCTTCACTCCAGCATGGGGTGGATGGTGTGTGTGTATGTGTGTAGCTGTGTGTGTGTATGTGTAGGTGTGTAGGTGTGTGTGTGTCCAGAACCAAGGAAGATAAGAATCCCTGCGATGACCTCATAGTTAGCCGGGTCCCAGATGACTCGGCACTAGACGATGCAGCAATTACACAGCACAGAGGAGTGTATGTGAGTGTGTGTGTGTGTGTGTGTGTGACACCAGCCATACAATACGGCGCAGGTCGGTCAGTGACAGCGAGCCTACGGTGATTGACAGTCCTACTGCCTCTTCCATCACAGCAGCCGTCTCGCGTCACAGTCGATATCTCTTCATAAGTGTTTTGATTACAGAACCTGTGTGTGTGTGTGTGTGTGTGTGTGTGTGAGCATGTGTGTCCTCGAGGGCCATCCGAATGTGTGTTAATTCAAGTGACAGTGGCTGATGGCTTCTTTGGGTATGTGCATTTGCATGCGTTTGTTTTATATTTGTGTGTGTTTTTGAGATGTGTGTGTGTTGTGTGTGTGTGTGTGAGGACAGAGGAGCCTAGGGTGATTTATGGGCTGTTTTAAAGCAGGCAGTAGAAAACATTATTAGACAGCACTCCAGACTACTGCGGCCTGACAATGAGAACAGCCCACAGCACCCTGGGATCACCGTCTGTAATTAGTCTGGAAACCCACCTGTTAGAGAGAGAGAGAGACAGAGAGAGAGAGAGAGAGAGAGAGAGAGAGAGAGAGAGAGAGAGAGAGAACGAGAGAGAGAGAGAACGAGAGAGAGAGAGAACGAATGAGAACGAGAGATAACGAGAGAGAGAGAACTAGGGAGAGAAAGAGACAGATGAAAGAAAGAAAGAAAGAAAGAAAGAAAAGGAGCGAGAGAGAGATGAGACAGATGAGAGAGGAGAAGGAGGAGGGAGGAAAACAAGAGAAATGGAGAGAAGAAGGTGGACTTCTATGTACAGCAAAGAGTAATGAAGGGTTTTAGGAATAGAGAGATGGATGGAGGAGCTGGAGGGGAGGGAGGGGAGAGATAGGGGGGGGGGAATATGACTCACAGGGAAGGAGGAATGAGAAGTGGGATAAAATAATGTTTGGAATATATCGGTTTGGGGTACGTGTGTGTGTGGGTTGCGTGCGGGTGCGTGGTTGCGTGTGTGTGTGGGTTGCGTGCGGGTGTGTGGTTGTGTGTGTGTGTGTGGTTGCGTGTGTGTGTGTGGCTGGGCTTTGCTCTGACGTGGGCTCGGCTGTGTGCCTCCGCTCACATCACCTGGATGACAGGATATCACTACAAACACACACACGCACGTACACACACTCTGAAACTCAGAAGCACACAGGCATGCACTCGTGCACAAACACACACACACTTTGCTTCTTTCACTCCAGTATGGGTGTTGACAGGCCAGGAGAAACTCTATTAATATTCACAAACCCTTTCTGCTGTTTTGGCGATACCTGTCATAGCATCTCACTGAGGTCTCTCTTTGGTGTGTGTGTGTGTGTGTTTGTGTGTTTCTCTCACAGTATGAATGCTTATTTGTTTTTGCTGTTTTCTTATTGCCCATCGTCCATCGCTTATCGTGTGTGTGAGCTTGCGTCTCGTTAGTGTGCATCCCGTAGGATTCTCTTTCTGGGTCGTCATGCATAAATGAGGGTGTTTGTTGTGGAAGAGCATGTGTGCATGTGCCATTCCCACAGTCCTGACTGACTCCCCGGATCATAATTGAGCTTCAGCCAGAATCCTCACCCTCTCTTTGAGCTGGCAAAGTGTCGCGTTGCGCTTACATCAACCAAGTGTCTTTCATCTCTCACAGCGGGGAAAACGCAGAAAAACACCTCCCCAGGTATTTGGGCCAAAACCCTTGAGGGGTTTTCGAAAAGGTGTGCTAATTGAGTAGACAGAAAGTCACGGAAACAAAATGGAGAAGTCAGGAAGAAAGAAAAATGTAACACTTTCCACTCACCTTTTTGCACCTTCTGTCTTTCCTTCGCTCTCTCGCCCTAAACATGCACACGCCCGACACCCACCCTCGTTCCCACCGGAAACGCACACCTTTTGGAAAAAACTCGGTAATGTAGTCAGTGTCTCCCAGAAGTGGTTGCCACCCCCAATTGGCTGCTTGCCGTGGCGTGCCGTGAGGAGGTTGTAAAGTTTGCTGTTAAACGCCATCTGATCCAGCCTTCAGGCTCCTGCAGGGCCTCGGAGACCCAGAGATGCGAGGACCTGGCCAGGGAGGGTTCCTCTCATCTCATGTGGTCGGAGGCTGGGAACATCTCAGGTTCCACACCCTCCGTCATATACGTTGCTTTGGATGAATTGGTGGATAGTTCTGGATAATATTCAATGGCACGTATTCAAGGAACAATATGTCAGTCGTAACATCTTTGAAGTTTGTTTATTGGGTCCCATCCACACTGTAATTCAGGCTAGAGTTTTAACGGATGTCAGGTGCGGTTGCCAGGTTGGAGGACTGCCTCGGGTCCCGGTGTACGTCCAGACTGTGAACGTGGTATTGAGTGACGCGTCACAGCCCGGTTTCTGGCGGGAGCAACTTGACATTGTGCTGCTTGACAGAAGGGCGATGTGTCACAGAAAGACAGCCGAGGCAATCTGTCCACAAGCCTCTGTGCACAAGGGGATCAAGTTTACCGTTATAATTCTACAATAGCGTCGACTTAGCATAGATAATTGCTTACTGTTGACACGGTGTCAATTCCTATCCCTCCCCTGCTCATCCCTGTGTTGTTTTCAACCGTTCGTCACGAGCAGGACGTTAAGAGAGGATGCTTCTAGCGGCAGTAGGACATGTCAGCGAGCGTTCGTAAGCCCCGGTGTTCACACGTGTTTCGAAATGTTCACCATCTGGAGGGCTGGCAGGGCCGTGCAGTGACGAGGCCTCTGCGTGTCGGGAAGCTGTCCCAGGGCCGGGGCGGGAGGTGCTGGGGAGGGGAGCGAGGGAGATCCGAACGCCGACTGAGCTTAACACCTTTTTTGAACGTGTGAAGGAGCGACGGAGGGGATGGAGAGAGAGAGAGAGAACGGGAGAGAGAGAGAGAGAGATAGAGAGAGAAGGGGTGAAAGAGAGAAGTGGAGGGAGGTAGAAAGAGAGGGGAGTGAGAGAGAGAGAAGGGGCGTGAGAAAAGAGAAGTGGGAGGGAGCGATAAAGAGAGAGAGAGGGAGAGAGAAGAAAGAGATTGAACGAGGGGGTCACTGGCTGTATTTACAGAGGGAGAGGACACATGCTAATTTCATGTGCAGCTGTCCACTGTGAGAGCCAAGCATCATTTATTTGAAGACAATAAGGCTTTGCTTCCAGACTGCAACACTGCTGGTCCACTTTCCAGCTAGTATTCGTGTATATGGGTGTGTGTGTGTGTATTTGTGTGTGTGTGTGGAGGGGGGGGGGGGGGGGGTGTGAGCCAGCATTTGCGCTTGTTTGTTTGTGTGTATGTGTACTTGTACTGTATTTAAGCCAGAATTTGTACTTGTGTGTGTGTGTGTGTGTGTGTGTGCAAGTGTGTGTTGTGTGTGTCTAGCAGATGCCAGCCCACCTGAAATTCCTACTCATAATAAAACGGGCCCCTCAGTCAACAGTGTATATCAGGAGAAATGTCATTGCTTGAGAAAAACACTGTCACGCGCACGTATTGCATTTTTACTCCTGGAGTGCATCATCGTAGCAAGGAAAGCTAGCTTAAAGTATGGTGAGATTGAGCAGGAACGGTCAACAGGTGCCAGGTTTCGCTTCAGGATTAAGTCTTGAGGGCTAGAAAAGGTTAGCGTACTGATGGACAGACATTGATCTAGGAGCAGGGAGAAAGAGAGAGATTTGGCTTTGGCCCCCCAAAAGGTTTCGCTTGCACTGAAACTTGAAAAATGGAATTAAACCAATTGAGATGTTGCATTGTAGTTTATTTGTGTTCACCGTGCCTGGTAGCTGAGTCGTGTTGACCTTGCGATGCGGCTAAAATATACTGTTCCTTGACTCTGACCAGCGAAAGAGAACCATGCCCTCCTGATCCTTGATCTTCTACTGTATGGTCGATATGCACTATTTGGATGTTGCTTTGGATAAAATGCTAAATGAATCCAATTTAAAATGTAAATGCAAAGGTCCGTTCCTTACACCACACTGCTCCCC
>NC_090071.1:9268695-9333695 GCF_038355195.1 Osmerus mordax
CACAGCCTCCACGCAGCGATGGATCGACCTCAACGGGGGAAGAGAGCCCTAATTCACTTTGGCTGAGCTCATCGTTTGCATACAAAGACGTCTTATTTGCATAGCTGTTCTGGTGGAATTAGCATGCTGGGTAGAGACCATGGGAGGACTTGGGCCGGTGCGCGGCGCTGATGTATTAATAGTTAATGCTATACGGTGCTGGGGTCTGCCTCTGTGTGGTTGTGTGATGGTTGTCGGTTGTGTGACTGCAAAGACGCGGCGAGACTGAACAATCATCCGGCTTCCTCAGCCAGACGGTCTCTCGCTTTTGCTCTCTTGTTGACTCTCTTTCTGTCTCTCTCTCTTCTTTGCTCGCTCTCTTTCTGTCTGTCTCTCTCCCTCTCTATGTCTGTCTCACTCTGTCTTACCTGACCTCTCCTGTTTCAACTTGTTTGTTCCTTGCTGCGAGTCCTCCCTCCCTCGCTCTCTCCTGTCCTCTCAATAACCCCTCTCTCTCTTTCTCTCGCTCTCTCTCTCCCTCTTTCTCCCTGCCTCTCATCTCTCTGCTCGTTTGTTCTTTCCCGTGGACCACCTCAACCTCGCCCCCTCCCTTCCTCCTCTCAATCTCACTCTCTCGTCTCGAACCGGCGGATTCCGCTTTCCTTCCGGATCCCGGACCGATCTCCGAGTTCTATCTGACCACCGTGCTACTTTGTGTCTGTGTTTTCTCCTCCCTCCGTGCCCCCCTCTCTCCCCTCTCCACGCACCTCTAGGAGCCCTGAGTCACACCAGCACGACTCCTACTTAGCATGGACTCACAGAGAGCCCTATTCAAAATGCTAAATTGCTCCTGTGTAAAGCACAATGGACCCAGCGTCATTCAGAAAGGCCAGTGGTCGCCGCGGGCTAGCGTTAACATTCTCCTGAAATATAAACCTTATCTCCCGCAGTAATAGAGGACAGTCGTAATAAGGGCCGTCTCGCCACAGAGAGGACTTGTGAGCGGAGGCATTAGCATTGGCGTCAGGGAAATGGAGAGGGCCTTTGAAATACGGCAGCGTCTCATGCTGTGCACGGCGTGGCGAGAGTTGGGAGGAAGTCCCGGTGAAACTCATGAAGAGCGCTGAAGGGATTGTCACGATCGAGAGTGTTGGTTGGCAACAGCAGCGCATTGTAATGCACACTTATTGATGTAAACATGACCCAGAGGAGATCGGCGACAAATACACACACGCGCCCACACGCAGGCACAAACATTCCCATCCAGAAAGAAAGACACACGCAGCCCCCCCCCCCCGCACACACACACAGGCACACACAAACATACACCACACGCACAGAGAAGACACACATTGCTGCATGTATCATTGCTGAAACAATTGCTATTCCCTTGCTTAGCATGACATTGGTAAGAGATTATAGTTTTACCCAGTGGATGGTGGTCGGGGGATTAGATTCTACACCCTAGTGCAGGAAATGGTGCCCTGCCATGGGGTCGTTCTCAAATCTATTCTATATTTGAGTTATTCCTTTTTTATAAGAAAGTGAGAGACATTGAGAGGGAGGGAGCAACAGACAGAGAGAGAGAGAGAGAGAGAGAGACATTGAAATGAATATAAACTGTAGATGGTCATAAACAGTAAGAAAAATACAGAGAAAGAAAGAAAGAGAGAGAGAGAGAGAAGGAGGGAGAGAGGGAGAGAGAGAGAGAGCGGGGGGGGTGTCAGAAAATAGTGAAAGAAACCAAAAAAACCCTCAACTCGGACGAACATTGTGAATTGGGCCGTACTGTGTGATATACACTGTGTTGACGCTTGCACTTTACCACCCGAGAAGCCTCCCCTTTAGTTTGAAGTCCCCCTTCATTTCCATTACAGGACCCAATCACAGTGTAGCTACCTGGATCAATACTGTCAGGGTACTAAATACAAAGGTTGCTTAGCGAGACGCTTCTCTGCCATCACAGAGAAAGCACTAATGGCTTCCAAACTAAGGCCAGGGTCCTACAGTGCAAAGCTTTCATACATGTTTTGTTTTGTTATCTCGAACCCTGCCTCAGTAAGGGTGGAGGGAAAAATAGAGAACAAAGAGTTAGCTCAACATCGCCCGACATGTGTATAGTGTCTTGCCTTTTTACGTAAACCCAACGCATTCAAGTCCATTTGATTGGACTGTTATTGAATGCCGGACAGTGTGAATGGAGCTTTGCGGAAGCCTTGGTGTGCGGACTGAACCAAGGTGTGGGTCAGAGACAGGGCAGTGGGCAGGCACAACATCAACACTGTGACTGATTAGAGGGAAGTGGCTGTGGTAATCCTGGGGAGTCACTGGAGTCGCACGCACGCACACACACACACACACACAGAGAGGCACAGGCAGAAGCACACTCGCACAGACATGCGCACAGGGATGGACATGGAGAATAACACACACACTCACACACAGACACATTCAGACATAGGATGGGTCTATATCATTTGGCTGTATGCTCAAATTACTATAATTAGTCGGTGGCTTTCCAGGAATGCTTCCATGGCCTGAGATATTTTGACTTTTTCAATTAATTATCTTTCACACTGCATTTTCCTTCTGTCTCGTATTTTTCGTTGATCGGAGCATTTCTGTATTTTTGATTAAAAAAAAATACTGTTTGTTAGTTTATGAGAACACTGTATGGCAAAACTCAATTGAGCCTATTTGACTGCCAGTTCAGATACAAATACTCACCTTTCACACAGGTCATAAGAATGGGAGCAGATTGAAATTCCTGGTTGAGTCACTCAAAATCAGCGTTCAATTCCCTCAATCTCTCGACAACCTTTATTTTCGTGCTGAGGGGGATTCTAACTGCACCTTGCCATGCAAGACGACCCACTTGAGAACCCGTGTGAGGGTCGTTGAGTCCTGAATCAATATTCGCAGACCACTTCTATCTTCGAGAAGGTGCTCGTCAAGATAATGCAGTTGATTGACTGACACAAAATGATGCTTTGTGGACAAAAGAGTCCATTAGATGTGCTGATGAGAGAAAAGATCCAGAACTTCGACTCGTCTAGACTACAATAACACAGATAACCTCCCTCCCTCTCCTCTCCTCTTCAGTCACATAAGACCCAGGCATGGAGTACCTATATCCCTGCATGGCCTCCGCAACTCCTCCAAGCATCATTATCCCTCAAAGTTGCTTCTGAACAGCAACCTCAAACTATCGGAAATCGTTGCTTGTATCCTTGTCCTATTGTCAGTAGTCCTAAAATATCGCGCCCCCCCCCACCCCCACCGCCCCCCTCACCTCTATCGATCAACAGAGAATACTCTAGACCAAGTTTTCTCTCCCTTGCTGGTGGTCCCGCTTGGATAGACTGATTACAGGGGGAGCTGGTGAAGATGCTAATTTGTTCTTGACTGCGGGAGCGAGTCATTAAGGGGAAACCTTTATACCCCTGGGGTGGGGGGGTGGGTGTCTGTGTGTTTGGGGGGGAGGGGGGGTGGGGAGTGAGGGGTGCAGCCTGAAAGTAAACAAAGATCAGAGGGAGTGTTTGCTCAGCATGTTCAAAGTTATGAAGTTGTGTGTGTGTGGCGGGGGGATGCTGATTCCAATGCATGTCTTGGGTAAACGTGCTTCTGAACTAATGGATACTCTCTCTCTCTCTTCCTCCCCTTCTCTCTATCACGCCTGCTCCTGTACACGGATGGACCTATGCAGGTGAGTGCTCCTTCAGATTGTGTTGACGCTGTGCATACAGAACGTAATCGGAGTCTCTGGTCAGTGTGTGCCTGTGTGTCTCTCTCTGTCTCTCTTTCTCTCTCTCTCTCTCTCTCTCTCTCTCTCTCTCTCTCTCTCTCTCTCTCTCTCTCTCTCTCTCCCTCTCCCTCTCTCTCTCTCTCTCTCTCTCCCTCTCTCTCTGTCTCTCTCTCTCTCTCTCTCTCTCTCTCTCTCTCTCTTACACTGGAGCAACAACAGGTGTGAGGCAGCTGAAGGAGACCCATGTGTGTTGTTGTGTCATGGTGTCATGGTGTCATGGTGTCATGGTGTCATGGTGTGGTGGTGTGGTGGTGTGGTGTGTTTTAGAATGCACACAGAAAACCATCCATCACCTACTAACTGGGAGGACGATGGGTGGGG
Organism: Osmerus mordax; assembly: GCF_038355195.1. NCBI lineage: Eukaryota > Metazoa > Chordata > Actinopteri > Osmeriformes > Osmeridae > Osmerus > Osmerus mordax. The sequence goes on from NC_090071.1 coordinate 9,272,801, forward strand.
TTGGTTGTGCGCGAGAGTTTGCAAAGCCAGACGGGATTGCTGTTTGTTCTGTTGTGTGTGTGTGGGTGTGTGTGTGGGGGGGAGGGGTGTGTGTGTGTGGGAGTGGATGTGCGTGTGTTTATTGAAGTCGGTGTGAGGATGCTCCAGTGTGTAACAGTCTGTATAATCAAGGATATACATCTTATGAAGCACTGTAGCTTCCCGGGTGATTATGCAGAGTGCTTCAAATGACTGCCACGTCGGAGAAGAATAGGCTAAATGAAGTCTTTATGGCGCACGCTGTCAGGGTGGGTTTCTGCAACTCGCTCTCATTGAGATGGTTCTCTTTCCTTGGCGTGCCATTAAACACCTACGAATGTGCTACCTAGTTACTTGTTCCAAACACATAAATATGTAAATACACACGGCGCATGTTCAGATGGATGGTGCCGGAATGCTGTTTAGTTAAAACATGGTGGTTTGTCTCATCTTTTATGTATTTTGTATCTGTTGAAATGATGGTATTGTTGCTCTTTGAAGGCAACTCAGTGTTCTTTCTTTAGCTGGTCTGATTACGTTTATTTTTATTTTTATGCTAGTTGGATCCTAGAAACATATCGCCCATTTCACATCTGGCCTGAAACAGTTACGGTTCTAGCATACTCTGTTATCATGAGAGGATCTTGTTATAGCAGTTTTTGACATAGTTACAATATCTATGTTTCTTTAAGCGGTAAAAAGTAAGTTCCTTTGTTATAGACAGACGAATGTTAGAAACTGAGGCTCTGTGGTGTGGTTTACTCTGTAGAATGGACACTCAGATTGTCTTAAGGTATTTATGGTGTTGTTTTATGATACCTAACTAAGAGCCAGAGGGTCTTAGTTAGGTCTCCACATCCTTTTAACACACAATGACCCCATTCTCTCTAATGTCCAGTACTCAGTCGCTGTTACTTCTGTGCCTTATGTACTAAAGGCAAAGTAGCTTGGTGTCATTGGGATGGATCTTACTGGAATACAGCGACTTGGGGTGTCATGTACTTTACACACACACGCAGACACACGCACCGACCGCGGGAACCTGTTCTATCTGGATTTGAATCCCAATCGAGGCAATGACTTATGGAGTCGTTGGCGCATGCTGTATACTATCTACTGGTCGACAACGGACCTGTCCACCTCTTGCTGGTTTTCTGTTGGATTATCATAGATCTCTCTCCTATCTTCAGATCTGAAATGGATCTGAATCTTATCTCATCTTGATCCCAGGCCAAGCTGTCTGAAACCTCTGTGGCCACCATTTCATGGCTATCATTGGTTTTTACAGGCATGGGATTATTTTTTCCTAATATCACAGTTAGTGTAATGCTGTCTGGCATGTGGGGACGGAGAATTAGATTTTCCCTGCTGCGCTAGTGCTGCACTCACCCGGCTAATAACAGCAATCAGTTACCCAGCCCTGGCTCTCATTTGGCTCTAATGTCCTCGGATGGACTGCAAGCTGTTCCAGAGGTGCTGGTGGGGAGTCTGCAGAAGTTGCTGTAGGAGAGAGAGAGATAGGGAGAGAGAGAGAGAGAGAGAGAAAGAGAGAGGGGGGGGCAGAGAGTGACAGTGAAACACAGGGTGCGAGGCAGAAATATAGAAAGTTATGGACAAAGATATAAAAACGAATAAAAACAAGATAGAGCAATGGGTCGATAGATCCATAAATCCAGGTGAGAAGGTCGATAGAATGAGCACACACAACGACTTTCTTTCTTCCCCCCCCCCCCTGTACATGTACATGACCTTAGATAAGGTGATGTGGAAGTACCTCTGACCATGTAGAACACCAAGTCTGGACTAATTCAGCTGTCAGGCCTCGTCCATTTGGCATCTAATACCTAGTTTCAGAGCAGCCATCTTAATAGCAGCTACCACCTCCCCATACTCACACCACCCAAGGATTTATGCTCTCTCTCTCTCTGTAATTCTGTTCCCTGGGAGTTAGAAAGGTTACCTGTTATCCTCAAAGATCGCACATTACCGGGCTAAGTGCTTTTTTTACTGCCTCCCACCATTCGCACAGCCTTAAACCGGGCCCAGATATATTAAAAGCTTTTTTAAGTAGCGGGCCATCTTGAGAGCGTGTTGGAAGCAGGGCCACTCGTCCCTGTCTGAAGCCCTCCATCAGCGTTTCCTTGTGGCCCACCTTATCTTATGTTAGCGCATCGTAACCTAGCATTTGCGGATACATTTACATTACATTTAGTCATTTAGCAGACGCTCTTATCCAGAGCGACTTAAAGTAAGTACAGGGACATTCCCCCGAGGCAAGTAGGGTGAAGTGCCTTGCCCAAGGACACAATGTCAGTTGGCATAACCTGGAATCGAACTGGCAACCTTCGGATTACTAGCCCGATTCCCTCACCGCTCAGCCACCTGACTCCCGAGGTTACATATAAAAAGGCTGACGTTCTCCCGAGAAAGACAGGTTGGCTTTATGAAGGTTTGATGTTGACGTCGAGGAGGCTGGAATCAGAGCCGTCGCCCCGCTCCGCTGACGGAGCTCCGTCTGGTCTTGACGGAGCAGTTTGGCAGGCGACATTGTCTCCTCAAGGGGCCGTCGACGGGGGCCTTGATTACACGATGAAAGCGTCGCCGTTAATCAAACGCCGCCTGCAGCTGCTCCTCGCGAGCGGAGGGTGTGTGCGTGCGTGTGTGTGTGGGGGGGGGGGGGGGGGGGGGGAGGGGGTGGATAAACAAGCCACAGCGTCTGGCTCAGCAGAGAGACGAGGATCCCAAATGTGCGTCGACATCACAGACCGCCGCATGCTAAAGAGGAGAGGGATGACGAGGCAGACGAGGCCGGGGCGCCATCTTTTACCCCCCCACTGTGCTAACTACAGTACGAAGCCGCTGCAAAGTCAAAGTGAAACACCGGTTTCCAATGTACACATTTGCTCATCCTATACAAACCATAATAAAACACTGTCTGACAAACATATCTTTGTGGCAGAGTAGGCCTTACAACGTTACTTTCAGACTTCTTTCATACGTAACCGACTGTAATATTTTGTGTTAGCTACTATACCATCTGACAACCATATACTGTATATGACTAGTCAATATTGAAATTGAACATTGCAGGCTTTCATCGCACACTGTAGGTAAATTATCTTCGTTTATTTAGTAGGATATAATACTTAAGACTTGGCCTATGCCCTGAAAATGTCACCTTCATACCTAAATCTATATCTGTCATTAGCACTCTTTGGGGTCTGTGTATGGTAAAGGTTAGTGACAATCTGGAGTACTTCAATCTTGAGGCCTGTTGTGAGGCATTTCCTGTCCCCCAAGTGACGTATTGATTGACTGCTTGGGATGTTGTCCTCTCTTTCTCTCTCTCCTCCCTCTTCCTATCTCCCGTGTTTCCTGTTGCCGTGAAGGTCAGTTTTTTTAGACTCCTTTTTCGGTCATTCCCCCCCCCCCTCCCCCCCCCCCCATCTGACACATTTACAAGACAGAGACCACTACTTATGCTCTGCTGTCGGCTTCGGGTTTGGATGGAAAAAAAATAAGCAGTCACTTCGGGTTCACTTGGATTCCAAACAAAGCTGTTTGAAATGTGGGCTCGAAAAAAAAGTGAGCAATACAAGGACACAGAGGGAGGCAGAGGCACTCTGGAGTACCTTGGGAGGGCGGGCGGGGGGGGGGGGGGGGGGTAGTTGACCCTGGGGGATCCCTGAAGGTTTGCCACTGATGAGCATCCTCGTTGACTGAGAGTGATTGCGGGGGAGCGACGAGAGGCGGTGCGTCTAAACCGGTTGTTCCATTGACCCGCCCAGCGCCGAGTGACCATTGATCTTGTATCGACGCGTGGGCGAATAGGAGATAAGCTGTCGGGCCGGCTGAGATAAGCGTCTGCCGTTCACTGACAGCCGGCGACGAGACGGAGGACGGCGAGGACGGCACAATGTCAAACGTGTCGTCCAAGTGGTCCTCGTTGCCGTTCCCTTCCAGTAAAGGCAAACTCTCAACATCTCAACCTTCACAAGAGGACACGGTCTGGTCCGCACCCCTGAAATCAAGCACAGTAGTGTGTGACGCTACATCACATTAGACCATGTCCCTCTTAAGCTAAGAGTCTGTTGCCTGACAGAAAGAAATCCATCAATAATTCCATTTTTATTTGATAAAGTAACTGAGGTTCATGTAAGGTCGCAAATGTAGAAAAATGGGTGATTGAATCAAAGAAATGGAAAATCTATAATGTTAAAAGTAAAGACATTAAAACAAATGGTAAGTTGATTTGAAGCCAATTCCACTTCGAAAGGCCGAACGCATTGATTGATTGAACTGATACAGTACAAATCCCAGGAAGTAATTAGTCATCTTTCATGGAAGTCAAAGACAGCCATTTTGAAAGAGTAATCTTAACTCCAGGCAGGTTCCAATTGAATGGGTATTTTGAGAGGCAAGCAGCCTTCCTTTTTAAGGTGTTGGATGTTAAGAAGGTGTTAAATATCCAACACATCACGCTTCACACATTCCCTCAGAACAGCCGTCAAACCTTTGAGCAAGATGCTTGCATCGTAAAAAAAACATGGAATAAATCTCAGCACGGACAGGCAAAACTCTGGGGGGAAAACAAGCCCTTTTGAAATGGCTGCCGCAGCAACACAATGAACACGAAGACATTGCTAAGGGCTGCGAAACAAAGGCTGACGCCTAACCATTCTCCACAGAAAACTTCACAGAGCTATAACCGGCCATTATATCATGAATAATAGATAGCGCTTCAGCTAACCAGTTAGCCAGTCCCTCTGTTGAGTCTTTCCCTGAAGGCGAACTGTAATGGCTTAACAAGCTCACGCGCTCAAACAGGCTCAGAGGCACTCCCTGTGTTCTGTCCTTCGCTGCTTGGTCCTTCTCAGATCTATGGACACCCTTGCTGCGAGGACTTACGCGGGAGAGATATTTTCTCTCCCTCTCTCCATCCTCTCTCTTTCTCTCTCACTGTACCCCAGAGGCAGGGGGTATGTGTACAACCCATTCTATCTTTCCCCCCTTCCTCCATTTCTTCCTCTCTCCCCCTACCTCCCTTTCTCTATCCCTCTCCCGGTGTCCCAGAGGCGGGCGCGGGGATGCCATTCGGGTGAAGTGGAACGGCACGTTTCGCCACAGCTTTTTGGAAGCGAGGCCCCTGTCAGTCTGCACGGCGCCGCCTGCCGGGGCTACGGCTGGCCCCCTCTGGGGAACGCCAAGGGGCCGCTGCCACCCAGGACTCACACAGTACTGCAGGAGGTCTGGGGAAGCAGAAGGAGGGGAGTTAGAAGGAGACGTAGGAGAATGGGAAGAGAGCTTGGGGCAGGGGGAGAGATGGAGGGTAGAACATCAAGGGGGGAGGGGGGGAGGGGGGGAGGGGGGGAGAGGGGTCGTGAGAAGGAGACACGGTGGGGAATATCCCGCGGGAGGCACAGAGCTTTGGTTGGTCTTTCGTGGCCTCCTTTCTCTATCATCTAGGGTACTTTTTCCTCAGGGGGATTTCGACAAAATGTTAGCCGCTTTCCCCCTGCTTTTTTCAGACTCTGCTGCAGCCGCCCAGGCCGCCTGGGGAGCTCACTCTTGCACATATCACTCCACAAGCGCTCGGCTCATTTACAATTGCTAAACCAGCAGAGAAAGCCCCTGATTATCAACGGTGTTGCTTTGCGCATTAACACGTTGAGTGTCATCTTACACACAAGGCCCACAGTCCCACTGTTCAAATACGGCAACATATTCCACGAGACATCGATGCTAAAACAGACTGAAATACTTTTGTGTGGCTCGGGTAACACACATCGAGCACGTTGTTCATGCCATGCGCATCAATTATCGCCTCCCATACATCACCAACCTTCTTTGCATACACAGCGGTGCAAAAACGCTGTGTTCAAGGTGAAAATGTTGCCTGAAGTCTCACGCGTGGCTCATGACTGGAAGTTTCATCAGCTTATCACCCGAGGCGTGAAGGAGTACAGCCCCCACCTCCTCTTCCTCCTCCTGTCCTTATCGTCGGCTTCCCAGTGAAGAGAGGCCGTTCTCCTCCCCTCCCCTCCTCCCACGCGCCCTCCTGGGTGGGTTATTGATAGCCCTTCACAGGACCACTGATAGGATTTCACCTCGTCACTAACTGGGCAGAGCTGCCACGCACACACATAGGCAAACACACGCACACACAAACAAACCGGCATGCATGAACATGCACACAACTGGTTATCACACACACACACACACACATTGTCCCCCGCCCTTGTCAATATCCTTATTCACCAAATCCAACTTCTACCACATATGTATATCTCGACTCCTACCATCCATTCTGCCCCCTGGGTGTTATGAAGCAGAGTCTCCCAAATGGCTCTTCACCGGCAGAGCGCTGGACTGTGGCCTTCCTCATTCCCTCCATATGGGCTACGTTACATGCTATGTGTCTGGACCAGCCCAAGCCTCCACACAGCTAGCTAACTCCCCCAGATCCACTGCCTCCCTGGGTCATTACTATTTATACGCAACATTGATTTGTAACATGCCCATTGCTGCTAGATTTATGGCGGTAATCGCTGGCTTAAGACTCCAATTAGCATTCGCTTCCATATGTACGGTGCAGATCTCCATATATTCCGATCATGGCGAACGGCCGGGGCACCAGCGCTAACGTGCATTAGCATCGCCGCGAGATGAGGAGACAGGGGGGAGGGAGGGGAGAGGCAGCGACGGCGAGAGGGAGGAGAGGAGAGGGAGGGTGTTCTCCATTCCGCTGGTGTCCCTGTCAGATGGCTCTCACCCTCTCATGACCTAATTAGGCCCGTTATAAATCAGGCGGCCCCAGGGCGCCCCCAAGCTGTAATCATGTGAGATATGAGCTCGCCCTCACCTTCCAGCCCCCCCGGGTGGCATGTGACCTTCAGGACTTCCTGGATGAGGATGACTTTTGGAGAGGGCTGATAGGTTGCTTTGCATTGAGAAATAGAGCAGCCCCGATTGATTCCTTTGTGGGTGGGTGTTTTCAATGGAGAAAAAAAATCATCCAAACATGACAAATCGTGTTCTGCACACATTGTTTTCTAAACACACAGGTGTGTATTCCATAACTGATGTATCAAACCAGACTGGAAAACAACTCCATGTTTTTGTGGTTTGAACTTATGACTGTGAGACTAGTAGATGGTGGACGCCAGGTTCACAGGGGGACGTTTGGTTGGAGGGGAGAGGAGATGCCAGCCCAGCCTGACAGTGCCGTCTCTGCCCCAGTGCCCTCTGGGAGATGGCGAGCAGATGGTCTGCTTGGATGAGGGGAGATGAGGATGACAGCTCTTTAAGTGTAGCCTTTAGCACACCCACCCAGCACCCACACTCATCCTACTGCTTCTTTCCACTGCTGTCTCTCTCTTTCTCTCTCTCTTTCTCTCTCTCTTTCTCTCTCTCTCTCTCTCTCTCTCTCTCTCTCTCTCTCTCTCTCTCTCTCTCTCTCTCTCTCTCTCTCTCTCTCACACACACACACATTCTCTCTCTTTATGTCCCTCTCTCTGTCCCTCTGCCTCTCTCTCGCTCTGTCTCTCTCTGTCCCTCTGTCTCTCTTTTTCTCTCATTGGGTGTGCTCAAGCCTTCTGCGAGAGCACAACCTTTGTTCTCTCACATATATATTATTATTTTTTTTATTTCTTTTTGCCCCCCTAAAACTCAGTCAATATTTGGCCTACATAGACAACGTAGGTGTCAAAAGTTTCGTCTTGGTAGCGATTGAGTTGCTTCTATTGGAATTTACGTTCCGTTGCATGGTTTAAGTGTAAGTTACGTTTTTGTGGCGAAAAGTGAAGCTAACGGTGGCTAATTTGCTAGCCACAGTCACTGACGCTACTAACGTCACTGCGTCACTAACGTCACGAAAACACGCGTGACTACCTTTGCCAGAACATTCGTTTAGCATCTGTTAACTTGGGGGATAGCTAGGCTAACTATAGCTTTACTGCAAGGCAGCTGCAGAAACGCCACAAGAAAAGAGGCCAGGGTGATAACTATTTACTCATTTTACTTTGTGATATGACACACAATTGTGATGTGTAATGTACAATATAAGCTGATATTATTAAGGAAGTACATCTACTTTCGGAAACAGTAGTCTACTATTTCACTGAAGTATTAGCATCATGACATTAGCCTGTGTTGCCCGGGCAACACATACTACAGTGGTCTATGATGTAGCGTTATCTGTTTTCAATCGTTAAAATAAACATTCCTCACATATACATTTTCGTTGTAGGATTTATTATGACATTAGAAAACGATTTGTTGGTGAAATTACCATTACCTGTGGTTTCAAACCAGTGTAGCTCACTGCAACGCTGTAGCTTACGCGAGACACACTACAAAAACATCTAGCTACAGTACACAGCTGTTTAGGAAGTCAAACGGCGACAGAAAATGTTCGGCACTCCCCTTACTTAAATCAAAAGTCTATCTAACTACTAACCTGAACTTCATTGCCACAGCCTAAACGTTGTCAATCTGTTCATGAAAATAATTAATTTCAGCCTAAACCGTACAACGGAACGTTAAATCCAATTCAACCAACGCAATCGCTACCAAGACGAACACAGCAGTAGTCTAGTACTGTACCGTAGTAGTACAATTTACCGGGGCAGCTTCTCCACACAGGGCTATATCGCATTTTGCGTTGTTACTGACCATGATCGCTACCAGTGAGCTTTTTATGAATGAGCAATTTTCCACTAAATAAATGTCAAGCTTATTTACGTTTTGGGGGGCATATTTTCAGTTAGCAGATGGTACCGTTTGAATCGCGATTCCATCTTCTACTGCCGGGTAACGTCATAGAATAATCTTCAAAGGGGTTGTTTATTCATGAATGAATGCAATATGAGTAGGCTAAATGCCTGAAAATATCATGAAAAGAGAAAAACTTAAAATGACGTTTAAATCATAGAGATTAGGTCAATTTTTACACCGGTCTGCAATAATGTCACGAAAACACGCGTGACTACCTTTGGCAGAACATTCGTTTCGCATCTGTTAACTTGGGGGATAGCTAGGCTAACTATAGCTTTACTGCAAGGCAGCTGCAGAAACGCCACAAGAAAAGAGGCCAGGGTGATAACTATTTACTCATTTTACTTTGTGATATGACACACAATTGTGATGTGTAATGTACAATATAAGCTGATATTATTAAGGAAGTACATCTACTTTCGGAAACGGTAGTCTACTATTTCACTGAAGTATTAGCATCATGACATTAGCCTGTGTTGCCCGGGCAACACATACTACAGTGGTCTATGATGTATCTGTTTTCAATCGTTAAAATAAACATTCCTCACATATACATTTTCGTTATATGATTTATTCTGACATTAGTAAACGATTTGTTGGTGAAATTACCATTACCTGTGGTTTCAAACCAGTGTAGCTCACTGCAACGCTGTAGCCTACCCGAGACACTAGTGTGAGTAGCTAACAAAAACTCCTCAGCTGTTCAAGTCAAACGGTGACAGAACATGTTCGGCACTCCCCTTACTCAAAAGTCTTTCAATAGTTGAAACAATCTGACTACTAACCTGAACTTCATTGCCACAGCCTAAACTTTGTCAATCTGTTCATGAAAATAATTAATTTCAGCCTAAACCGTACAACGGAACGTTAAATCGAATTCAACCAACGCAATCGCTACCAAGACGAACACAGCAGTAGTCTAGTACTGTACTGTAGTAGTACAATTTACCGGGGCAGCTTCTCCACACAGGGCTATATCGCATTTTGCGTTGTTACTGACAATGATCGCTACCAGTGAGCTTTTTATGAATGAGCGATTTTCCACTAAATAAATGTCAAGTTTATTTACGTTTTTGGGGGCATATTTTCAGTTAGCAGATGGTACTGTTTGAATCGCGATTCTATCTTCTGCCGGTAAAGTCGTAGAATAATCTTCAAAGGGGGTTCTTTATTAATGAATGAATGCAATATGAGTAGGCTAAATGCCTGAAAATATCACAAGAAGGGACAACTTAAAAGGACGTTTAAGTCATAGAGATTAGGTCAATTTTTACACCGGTCTGCCAAATGTATTCGTTTTGATTCAGCCTGTCAGCTGCCTCTTGCAGGGGAAATGAGAAGACATCATATTTCATTCTACACTTCACTCGTATTTTGAGTTGTAAATGAGCAGCAAAAAAAAGATGCTTTTAAATCTATGTAATCTTTATAAATAATAAGTAGGCCCGATGCATTTTTATATAAAATATACAGACCCCTGTGCAACCGACGCAAGCAAGCACACCCTACAATTTCCCCAGAAATTGTATCCTCTCTAGTTCTCTATATTTTTCTCCTCTCTCTCTGTGTCTCTCTCTCTCTCTGTCTCTCTCTGTCTCTCTCTCTGTCCCTCTGTCTCTCTCTTTGTTTCTCTCCTTGTATTTTCTCTCCCTCTGACACACAAATAAATACACAATTTAACTTCAGTGTAGCGACGGTTCCACTTGTTAAGGTATAACACATTCCACATTGCACCAGCATGAGCTGAATATCCTGTCAAGTGACTGGATGCAGAATCTGGAGAACCGTTCCATTACAATAAACCCTGCATGCAGGAGGAAAGCAACAACGTTACGTAAGATGTGAATTATTCATTTGTTTGAATGCTCGCTGGGTTGACGTGGAGACAGGTTGGGTTGCGTTGAGCTCCTGAATGCATTGTCAAACAATAGGTGCATTTAAATGCACTGAAAGGATCACAGCAGTGAGACAAGTCAAGCCCTAACGGTGGAACAAGACTTCCACTGACATGAACAGAAAGGGATGTTTTCCCTCAAATAAATATTCCCTTCAGACAAACACAAAAGTTTAGCTTTTTAGCAGGAAGTGAGCAACATAATTCTTAAATGACATATCTCCGAGGAATAGATATAGTTGTTCATTTGGGGACGACCTTAAGGGAAAGTCAAAGGTTGAGAGGGCGAAAGGCAAACAAGCCGAGCGTCAGAGAACGAACAGAAAGTAAACTCAGACCTCAAACTCAGAGTTTGGTAAACAAGACCTAGAGCCGGGTAAACAAGAGGGCTACCAGTTTGTCAAAACACACTGGCGACTGCATCTACCGTATTCTCACCCTTGCCTCAGACAGGGTGACATTGAAAATTGAATGAAATATAGAATCTATGTTTGCTTTACCACTGAGAATAGCTCTTCAGCTCCTCTGGAGCTGAAGCGTGTGTGTGTGTCTTTGTGTGTGTGTGCGCTTTGGATAAAAAGCGTCTGCTAAATGAATAAATGAAAATGAATAAATGTGTGTGTCTTTGTGTGTGTGTGTGTGTTTGTGTGTGGCAGGAATAGGGAGAGTAAGAAGGAGTGCATGGCGTGGGTTGATAACTCCACATTTTATCTTGTTGAACACAAACAACAACCCTCATCATGTACCCACACACACACACGCACACACACACTTCACCTCCCAGGAAGTGAAACAAATAGGATCCATTTCCTGATAATACATCTGCCCCCCCCCCCTCCCCCCCCCGCACACACACACATATACACCCACACACACACACACCTTTGCAGGGTGAGAGACAGCTCTTGGCAGTGCCCACGGGCGATGAGTCTTAAACACAGCGCTCTGAGCCACACCGAGTCCCACTGCCCAGGGCTACACCAGCTGCTGCAGTGATACTCTCCACGGGGTGCCAGTGCTGCTGCACACACACACACACACACACACGCACGCTCCCACACCCGAGTGTCTATAAAAGGATCAGAGAGAGAGAGAGAGAGAGAGAGAGAGAGCAGGGGAGTTCAGGCTGTTTACTTTTAATTATGTTTTTTTTTGTCTCCTGGCTCATTCAGCTGTAAACGAGTGTTTCATTTAATTCTACACAGATATGCGTGGGGTTCTTTCACACCATTTCAGATGTCTCTGTGTACGTCCTCACATTCTATTCCAGCTCAGCAGATAGGTGCATAGTCAGCCACCAACATTGTTGTGAGTTAAATACAGGCTATTACATATAATTAGCCACGGATTACCCAACTGTATTTTGTCGCTTCTGTTGTTTTGTCAGTTACTGTTGAGTCCTTTTGAACGAGTGCTTTTAATTGAACAATAAGATCACAGAAACACATTTAGTCCAACGGGCAATACTTCACGGTTCGGACCCACCAAGCAGCTTATCAGCTGGTGAGCCCCTGACCAGGAAACACAATTACCAAGACCTAAAGATTTTTTGGCGTAGCAGAGGAACTGGCCATTCTTCCTCCCGGTCGGGCCGTCTTTGATTGTCGGCGGCTAAACGTCTCCACGCTCTGTCGACTCCCAACGTCAGGGCAGCGCTCCTTTACCGACGAGATGAAAACCACCTGACTGGCGAGGCGTGCGCTGATGTAAACACGCACCCGGCGTTGCTGCGGGACGGCGGGGGAATCTAATTATCCGGCTTGGGATTGGTTGTGAGGGGAGCACAGGATGTGGTTAGAAGGTGACACCGCCGCCCGTACGACAGGCGCCCCCTTTCTACGAGGCGGATCAACCCCCCCCCCCCCCCCCCCCCCCCCCACACACACACAAACCCCGTTCGTTTCGTTTTGCTCCTGCTCAACCAGCCGTGCCGATTCTGCTGGGTCTCGGCACCTGTGTCAGTGTGTGTGTGTGTGTCGGAGTGTGTCCGTGCGTGTGTGCGTTCATCCGTATCTGTGTGTGTCTCACACACGTCCGATTGTGTGTGTCTGTGTCACGCATATCAAGTAGCGTGTTGGTCGACAGTCTACGTGTGTGCGTGTGTGTGGGAGAGAGAGAGAGAGAGAGAGAGAGAGAGAGAGAGAGAGAGAGAGAGAGAGAATAGTAATAATCCGTGGTTCCCACATCTATGTTGTGTTGTATGTGTTGATGTGTGTTCATGTCCTGGAGAGACACAGACCCACAAACAATCAGCCACACTCAGACAGTGGCCATTACAACCCATGCAGTCTGGTCCTGTCCCAATGGCAGTTAGTTAACCTGAACAAAAGCCAGGATGACACGGCATTAACAATGTTAACACCAGGAACAAGTGTTTTCACGCTAGTGTCTCTGTGGGCATGTGTGTGTGTGCATGGCCCTGCAGAAAAGGGAAGTACATTTAGTCATTTTAGCAGACGCTCTTATCCAGAGCGAGTAAAAATAGTACCTCATCTCACAGTATTCTCCCTGTGTTCGCACCCATCTCAGCGTGTGACCGGCTCTTCGTATGATGTCGTTCATGTATCAGCCAATGTGGATCATCTGCCAGCTCTGTGCTTCCACAGTCGACCACCTGAGCAAGCTTCGCCTTTCTGGTTCTTGTGCTGCTGTGCAGTGTGGGCTGTCTTACGGTCGCTCGGCCTCCGTGGCTCATCCCGGACTGTTGACTCCAGTACAGCAGCGTGTGTGCGGGCCTCCAGGCGTGTCCTAGAGACGGTCAGAGCAATCCCCCCCCAAAAATAAAATAAATCACCCCCCCCTCACACCGACCTCTACACCCCCAGTCTGCCTGGACTATTACGACCATTCACTGTCTTTAAACAGAGGAGCAGAAAGAGAGAGAGAGAGACAGAGAGAGACAGAGAGAGAGAGAGACAGAGATATGGAGAAAGAGGGACAACAGAGCAGGGACCGAGAAAGAAAGGAAGAGATTAAGAAAAGAGAGAAGGAGAGAGAGAGAAACAAGAGAGAAGATATATTGATGATTGATTCTGCTGGCCATAGTAGTTAAATATTTGAATTATATACCTGTACATCCGTCCCTTTATAAACCCTCTAACACACTCGAACACACACGCACCCACACACACATACACTGTCCTCAGGGTTGATATGTGGACCAAGTGGTTCTGAGCATCACTTCCATTAGGCTAATTGCTCAGGGTTGTGGATACAATGTCAATTACAGGTTGTGATGTGAGGAAGAGGTTTTGTTTGTCTTTCTGTGTTGGCCTTTTTTGCTACTAACAAATTATCTTATCCATTAATCTGCCCTTTCTCTCTCCTCTTGATGTTGACAATATCTACACAGGCACCATAGAAGGGCACACATGGATGAACACACTCAAACACACACACACACACACACGTACACACACACACACACGCTTTAGGCCACCCTGTCTGTGGTCATGGAGATTAAACAGAACACACATACACACAAGGACACACACACACACAGACATGCGCATATACACAAACGCACACAGACACACATTTTACGATGGGCAGCCTTGCAGACCAGATCACTCTCTGGGTGATGTAGTGTGTGGTGGGAGGGGTGGTACTGCTGAGGCGACATGAAGGATGACTGCGCCTGGCCAGACAGATGAATCAGGTCTCTCATTGTGAAAGGAGTGTGAAAGAGATGTTCGCATCCATCCATCCATCCTCCGCCCGGCCTCCCACTCCGCCCGCTACGACCACCCTGTCTCACCTGCTACACCCATGTAGTGTACGCACACCCACACACACACACACACACACTGACACACACACACACACACACTACACTCTAACACACCGATGGAGGTGGAATGCGTGTAGGAAACATGACACAAACATGCACATATCAAAGAATACAACCATTCCGAAATCCGCACGCGCACACAAACATGCTGTTGACATTTTCACAAGCCTCGCTTGTAATTGATGTAAGGTCCCAGTGCACTGAGCAAGAACACCGAGTAAGCAAACAGAGACAAAAAGAACAAATAGGTTTTTTAAATTGCCCTGATAGAGAGTGCTCTTTTAGTCCATTAAGACAATGTGCAAACAGTGCTTCTAACCAGAGAGGAGAACCAGGGGAGTGTGACTAAATCTAATAGAAATACAGAAATACTAACAGTGATACCACTGCTAGTATATGTGTTGCACATTTACATTAGCGAGCTTACATGCTTAAGACAAACATTTTGGACTGTAATGGACTCTTCTTACACACACACACATACATACAGCACACACACACACAAATGTAATCACATGCACACTCTCACACAAGTAGGTGTTTGTGGCTTAATGCAGCACATGAATCCTCTGCTTTTTTTAACTTAACAAATGACATCACACAGACTGACTTGTTGCTAACGATACTGCGCTGCTGGCAGTGCTGTTAATTTGATCACTCTCCCGTCGAACACTTCTCAGAGCACCTGCTGAGAAGAGAACTTAACTGGAGAACTGTAACAAAGAACGACGCATTATACAGAAAACACAGGTCGCAGGAAGTCACGTGACCCACAGGTTAGCTATAAAAGATTATTGGGAGGTTGAGAAAGAGAGAGAGAGAGAGAGAGCAGAAACATGGTCAAATGTGCTCGCTACACAAGGAGGGGAACAGAAAGCTCCAGAGGAACCACAGAAATGAACTCAGGAAATGTAATGTGTTATCAGAGAAGCCGGAACAGATCAAACTCCAATGAAAAGCTTTTTAGTACAGAAAGCGAGGAAGCGAGAGACAGAGAGAGGAATACAGACCAAGGAAGTGAGGCGCAGAGTGATTTGTATAAATGTTATTACAATTTGATTTAGGATTGCCTGTAGTCATATCTGCATTCATAATTGTATTTTTGGCCCATTGATGTGAACCTCTTTGGCAAAATTGTTTAAGTTAAACATTTATGGCTTTACAAAGACATGTAATTGAATTGAGAGGGATAAAAAAGAAGGAGGGAGAGAAAGACTGAGAGAAACAGAGAGAGAGAGAGGAGAGAGAGAGAGAGAGAGAGAGAGAGAGAGAGAGACAGAAAGACAAAAGGAGAGGCTCCAACTCAAATGATTCCACAAGGCTTCAAGCCGACTCCCTGCTATCCCTGCCCGGTCGATAACCTACACTTGCCCCTCTCACCTCCTCCCGGTGCCCGACACCCCTGCAGAGGGACATATCGGGTGGCTGCAGGTGGCACCCCCTGTCGGCACCATGTACCTGCCAGAGCTTAGCTCACGTGACCCCTTACCCGCTCACCATAAGCCTGTGTTGCCTTCATGCCCATTTAGATTGATTTCGCCCTCCTGTGGCGGTGTGGTCCATTGAAGTGGTAGGGGGGTGGCAAGAAAGGGTTGGCTCAGACGGGGCCGGAGCCCACCCAGGACAGAGTTCAGCTATCCCCCCGAGGCCTCACTGCACTGGGCATGGGGATGGGGGGTTCTGTGTCTGCAGGTTTTCTGTGGATGAGTTTTGGTCCAAAGGAGCTGTACTGAAAGCGATGAATCCACACACACACACACACACATAATCATGTACATCACACACACACAAAGCGCGTTGGCTGTGTCTCACTAAGACATAATGCAAGTTCATTCCAATTAGTGTCAGGTGTTTTCCATGGTTTCAGTGTCTAGAGAGGGAAATTGCTTTCATCTCCATTCTCATCATCTCTCTCGGCTTAGCTTGACGCTAACAAGCTCATTCATCTCGCGGCATGAGCGTTGACTGCGAATCCACCCTGAACGTTGTCTGACTACACCCCAGGACCCGGTGTCAACCTGTAACCAGAGTAGCGTACGGCGTTGAGGAACAGGCAGGGGATTTTCCTGTCTAATGTACCAAGGAAGTGATTTATCGGAGCTGTTGATGAAATATACATTTATCAGAGGTGGACGTATGCTTGGCTGAGGAGATGAGGCATTTGTTACTATCAGGCTATGATGTACTGCATATGGGGTTCAGAAGGTGAGGCGTTCATGTGTTATCCATGATATATATATATAGGCTCCTGGAATTTTGGTTGGCCCGACTCTATGAGAATCTATGAGCTGACGGGAGAGTTTTGTGTGTGTGTGTGTGTGTGGGGGGGGGGGGGGGGGGGGCTGTCGTTTTCAATCCGGGTGAAGGCTCTGTCGGATGTGTGGTGCGTCCACAGTGAGAGATTCTGTGCTTTGCTAGTTTTCACTGGGATATATGGTGTGTTATGTGTTGTGCAGTGGTTGTGAGGCGTTTTTTTGTGTTTTGGGGCTATTTCGAAACCCACTGTGTCGACACGTGTGTGTGTGTGTGTGTGTGTGTGAGAGAGAGAGAGAGAGAGAGAGAGAGAGAGAGAGAGAGAGAGAGAGAGAGAGAGAGAGAGAGAGAGAGAGAGAGAGAGAGAGAATGTGTGTGTGTGTCCAAGGGATCTGTCACGCCATGCACCGAAGCTCTTTGAGAGACATAGTGAAATGACCACACAGAGTCCATTAGTCATACCGGCTATTGTTAATGTTATATCCATCACCTTCCCAATCTCTCTCTCTCTTGCTGTCTCTCCTCTTTTTGTCTGTCTGGTCATCTCTCTTTCCCCTCTTCTCTAAGCGCTCTCTCTGTCACTCCCTCTCTCCCTCTCCTTATCTCTCTGTCATGGTGCCCATTCCCGCCCCCCCCCCCTCCCCCTCCCCCCTGTGGAGTTATACAGTGTCCTTCAGCAGTCTCCCTGGAAATATGAGGGCCGCAGCCCAGATGACAGGCCCCGTGCATCAAACAAGCTCTCCAGTATCTCTCTTCCCCTCTGCAGATGTAAGCCTCTCTCAACAGTATCTTCTTTAGTTCTCTGTGGCGGCGCTGGCAGTGCGATAGCGAGTCTCACATCAGCCCCCCCCCCCCAAGGAAAACCTGACATTTATGGTTCCAAGAATCATTGAGAAATGAAGGAGGACCGTCGGAGTGGCTCTGAAACATTGAGAAGGGGGGGGGGGGGGGGGGGGGGGGGAGGGGAGGCGGCGTCTGCCTGAGATGTGCCTGAGCGACTCCGCTAAAATCCCCGGAACCTTCCGGCCAGGAAGGTGTCGATCAGCCGTGCATCGATAAGGTCACAGCGGTCTGCTTTTCTAAACTCTGACATCATCTTGCCCTGTACTTTTTACAGGCAGTGGGGGTGGGGGTGGGGGGGGGGAGGGAATACAAATGAAAAATCACGAGGAAAAGAGAGCACAGGCCTGAATTTAATGACAAAGCGTTCTCTTTGCCTCTTAATCGTCTCCTTGATTTAAACTTGGGGGACGGCTGCAACCCAGAGCTCTCCTCAATCACCAGCTCTTAGACTAATCACTTTTTCCTGGGTTTATTTCATTACATTTAATGGCTTTGTAATTGTGTGCATTTAATAAGATTCAGAGCAAAGCATTAAAAAAACCCTGCTCCTCTGCATTACTGTGTACGAGCACCCCCCCCCCCCCCACCCACACACACACATAACGCTTTCACGCACTGTGCATCTGAGACATTGGCATTAAGTGAAAGACAGCCTTAAATGGAGTGAGTGGTTGACTGATTACACCCAATCACAGGCCATTCTCTGCTGCTCTGCAAGTGGCATTTTTGCCTCTATTGTGTCCATCTCAATTGCCCCGGTGTTCATCACTGCAACGTCACTTAAACGTTGAACGTCAGGCAAGCTTTGACCTCTTTCTAAGAAGACATTTATTTTTATTTTTTTACAATTACATCCCATGTACTTGAACAAGAGACGGCAGGAGAGATGTTCCAATCTTCTTATTAGACCTTTTCCTTTTTTAAAGGCACCTGTACTGTGGGTATCG
Organism: Osmerus mordax; assembly: GCF_038355195.1. Taxonomy (NCBI): domain Eukaryota; kingdom Metazoa; phylum Chordata; class Actinopteri; order Osmeriformes; family Osmeridae; genus Osmerus; species Osmerus mordax. Next base: position 9,291,321 of record NC_090071.1, read on the forward strand.
GTGTGTGTGTGTGTGTATGAGTGTGTGTTCCTTGATGTCCTTGTTTGTATCTGGAGATAAGAGACTGTCTTCCTCTCCCCCTCACCACTCTCTTTCCCCTTCAGGAATAGCTTTAATCAGCCACAATTGGAAAGATGGATATTTCAAAACGAGTTCTTTGATGTAGCGGTTTAGCATTTGTTTTTGATGTAATTATATTAGAAGCGGACCGGTCTTGTCCCGACAACAGTGGAGATGTACCAGGAAGTAAGAAGCAAATTATAACAATGCAATTAGCCTCGTCTTGAAAACGTCTCTTTGATAACTGGCGGAAACGTTTGGCAAGGAAAATGAACTCTGACGTTAAAGGGATACGTTTAACCCGTTAAGGAGTAGCGTCACACATATGTGATTCTGAACATTCCAACCGACTATTTTCCGATAGACAAAAACTATATGACAAACGCTATAGTATGGCTTCAAACGTGAGCTCTCCACGGCCTGTATTGAACTTGGGTTTTAGATCCACAGAGTCTGTTGGATTTGCTGTACATCCGACCTCAGCTACCCTCTCTCCCAGACCTCTCACCCACACCCTCCTGGAGGACGCCTCATGTCCACACCTCTCCCAAACTACAGCTACTGTACCTTAAACACACCGGCTGCCAGACCGGTTACCATAGAAACAGGGGTGGGAAATTATTCAGACAATGGGTGTGCAATTATGGGATGACGGTTTCGAATATGAGAGGGCCGTGGTGGCGTTAGGGTATCGTTAGGGAGAGCTAAGTCAAACAAAAACAACAACACAATCCGAGTTGAGGGCAGCTGCTAGATTGTGCATTACATCTGCATTGCAGATATAACAGTGTTTACCTCTGGGGTCCCTAAAGTACATTTTCTACAATTGACACATCTGTCATATATCAACAAATGGTTCCCAGAAGCCCTTGCCATATGGGCCATCACACGACAAAAGATTTGGGGGAACTTTGTATCTTTCTGATTCAGTTCTTTGTAGACATTTGTTCTTTGTTGAATTCATATTTGTGATTGTTCTCCATTTTTGGAATCCCCTCGCAGTGGGATTCCAAAATCTCATTATGCCATTATTGGAAGAGTGTTTGTGTTTGTGTTTTTAGCTCAACTCTTTAGGTCCTCTGCCGTGTTTTAATCACAGAGTCCAAGTCGGGGCAATTATCCAAATAAGTCAACTAATGATGCATTGGACCATGGGAAATGAGGATAATTAGTCAAGTTTCATCCTGCGTCAGACAATAATTGGAGCATTTGCGTCGTGAGAGGGGTCGTCTTTGTGCGGGTCAACACCGAGGGAACTAGAATTCCTCTTCCTCTTACTTCCTTGTTCTACATCTGGAGGGATGGACACCACAGACACACTGCAGTCTCCAGTGGATGTCAGGTCACCCAGACAGGGCTGTGGTCACCTTTCCTGTGTCCGGCCCTGGTTGCTAGCCCTCTCACGCTCCCCCAGAGCACCAAACCCACCCTCCACCTTCCTCCCGGAAGCTTCCATACATCACGCTGCACAAACTGTGAGATGTTAGCATCTCGCGTCGTCGACAGCGACAGAACATCAACCTAAATATACGATTAACACGCCCCTGCTTTTATGGAGCCACTTGCTGATAAACCATTCTTCTCAGGGTGGGGTGGGAGGGTGGGGGAGGACAGATTTGGCAAAGCGCCGCTTGCCAAGTCTACACGGGAGCTGGCATGTATTTACAGCTGCCCCCCCCCCCCCACACACACACACACACAACCTCTCTCAGTAATGCCGGTGAGCTTCCTCCAGGGAGTTCAGGTAGTCTATAATGTGTGAGAGGTGAGGAGATTGCCGGGCTGCTTGGCAGAGTGAGGAGAGAGAAGGGTGAGGTGTCTGTGTGTGTGTGTCTATGTGTGTGTGGGTGTGTGGGTGGGTCGGGCGTCGCAGTGGCCGGGTCTCCTGGATGTCTTCTCCTGACTCTGACGGGGCAGACACGTACCCACCGTTCCATCCTCATCAGCCATGTCAGCCGCCATCAGGGATACGTGTGCGTGCGTCTGCGTTCGTGTTTGGGAGCCTGTGCATGCCTGTTTGTGTTCCCGTGTCCGTGTGGGTTGGACGCAGACTGAGAAGGACTCATTCTCCCCGGGCGTTTCGCTCATGGTACAGTGGAGCGGGGGGTACTTAGAGAGAAAAAGAAAGATTGATCGGATGACTCCATCACCTAGTGTCTCATGTCCAGGCTCCCTGCGGCCCAACCTTTATCAGTTAATTGGTGCTCGTCTTGGCGGAGGAGGGTTTCCATGGCCACGGCTCAATACGACCCCCAGGTCAGCGAAGGAGGGGTCAGGGAGGTGGCGTCTCGCTGAGATCCCCCCCCCCCCCTCCTCTCCTGGAGCAGTGTGCCCTTTCACCGAAATAGCTTGAAACTAGCTTGTGCCGGCGGGACTACGTGAAGAATACCGGGTGATAAGACACACGTATCGAGGACCAAGTCGCTAAAGGAGCAGCCTGGAATTTGTTTGAGCACAAAGAGATTGAAATTATCCTTTTTACAACTGTGGTCAGCTGATTAGCATTTGTGCAACAGGCTCTGAGACTCCCCGTTCTGATCTTGTCCTGGAGAAACAAAGCCTACTTGTGTTAGCAGCGGTTGGCTGAGAGGAATCGGCCGTCTGTTTACCATTCACCTGCTCCTCTCTTCCCCCCCCCCCGAGCCTTCACAAACGCAACGGGTTAGAACTGGATTATCTGTATCATCACGCCGCTGTGCATAACGACGGGCACTGTGAGAGGGGGGGGTGGGGGGGACGCCGTGTCCCCGCAGAGTCAATCCGACAGTGGCCTGTGTAGATTAACCGGGGGCCGCCTGGGATTGCGGCGGCGCTAATGTTTTAATCATTGTCGTCGGGCGGTCGACGAGGGCGGAGGGGGTAAGGCGGGTTGCGCGGGGGGCGAAGCCGCTAGCTCGGCGCGGCTAATGCTAAATCACACTGGGTCACGGCCTGTCGGTGGTCTCACCCCCACACACGCCCCACCCATCCCCGAGGGATTAGAATAGAGAAGGGCGAAGCGTCTTTTTGCTACTCGGCAGGGGAACTGCTGGGAGAGGCTACGGGCATGAATGTGTACCATTTGGAATGACAGTCATTTCATTAGTCTGATGGAGGGTGCTGCAGCTGTGTCCAGACCAGCCGTGTCTCCAGCTCACTTGTTGTCCTCTCCCAGAGATGGAGTGAGGGGCGAGCATTCACTAGTCTACTAAATTACCCCTGGGATGTTTGAAGGCAGAAATGACAAACCACACAGTCTCCCGTGAGTCTTCTATTGAATTCTAACAGTGCATTCTCACTGCTTCATGGAGGGGGAATATTGCAGACGTTCAACAGAGACAAGAGGCCTTGTGGTTCTCTCCTGGGGTGCCACCTAGAACACGTTAGAACATCCAGTATGTTCTTCTGACACCTTGCGCCCGCCTTCACTTGCACTCCAGTCTCCTTTCTGGGGACTAATAGTGTCCTAGACATTTCTTGGACAGCCCTTTGACAGTTCTAATTATCGTAAATCAAAATGTCCTATTGTCGTAAAAATTGATAGTCCCAGCCACCGGTTTACGACGGGATAAAATGAGACGATTCGGGTCTAGAATGACTCTGTCGGGGGACTCTATGTTTTAAGGCTGTGGCATGCAGCTAATTTAGTCTCCCTTACAAGCAACTTCAACAGAAGGAATAACAATCGTGAGGGGACAGCAGTGCTACTGAAAACTCTGTGTGTTAGCGGGAGGCAGATACAATGGAATATTCTACATGTAAGTGCTCTGCAGGTAAAATATGGTTCTAAATTTAGTTAGGAGACGCTGTATTGTCATAAAATAAACACAAAAGTGCGACAAAACCCTGTTTGTATGTGATACCGTAGTCCCAAATGTGTTCTGTTTTACTGGGGGAAGAATCCATACAGTATTTGAAGAGTGTCAAATCTTGCAGTCCTAATAATTGTACATTTTGGAAAAAAGGCTTTTCAAAATCCATTTACCTGTCACACTTTTCCCTTGGTGTCCATTCATGAAAGCGGGAGGACACTTGCGTCTGCACATTTAACTCTCTCTCTGTAAAGTGAGCTGTTTGGGTTGCAACTGTGTGGGACAACGTTGGCTTGGCAAGAATGACGCATGTTCTTCTTCAATTTGTTCAGCTAACACAACCCGATTTGTAGCAAGCGTTGTGACTTAATTACAGTCATCACCTTCAAGCAGAGGCCTATGAGCAACTTGGTCAGCAAGGCTTTGGAACAAGGCTTCTTGTACACCGGATAATGAGCAGCTTCAGTAGTCAATGATATAGAAGCGTGTAGCCTTACATACATTCAGACACTCAAAGTTCCATTAATGGAACGTTGTGCTACTAATGAACTACCTGTGTGCTGTTAGTAATTAAAAAAATCAGGACACTGTGACTTCCAGCAGAGCTACAGCAGAAGGACTTTAGTGGGAACAAACTTTCCCTGGCTAATTCAGGCCAGCTCCTCTCGTAGTCAGTGCTCTAGTGTGTCATTTGCAGCAGGTTTAATTGTCTTAACAAGGTTTGTGGAGTGCCGAGGTGCTCCGGTTGAGTAGCGTAATGAAACGAGCTCTGTGTCTGAGCTGTCACTGTGGAGCCCCAGTCGCTTTGCCGCACCGTTCGTTACAGCGAAGACCTTCGTCTCCGGCACCTCCCACGTCAGAGCAGCGACGCGGGGCTTTGCACGAGAGCCATCGCAGATGGTGGAGAGAAACGCGGTCGTCTCGAAGCCCCCAGCGGCACACTGGTGTCCTCCTCTTGAGGTGTGCGTGGTTCGGGTAGAGAGGTTGGATGGGAGTTATGGAGAGAGCTCCGCCTTCCCAACACACCACAGAGAGGAACCTTTCATACCTCAAGAATTTCACAGGATCTTCTAAACCTATATGGACCAGGTGTGGTTATGCAAGTGAGCCGTTCCAATATTTGGGTTGGTTTACCACAGCTTTCAGAATGGTAGCTGTACTATTCTTTTTGAACTCCCTTTCCAACTCCCTTTCCTTGTGGATTTTGTTTTTTTTTCTATTTGCTATTCAAAGGTTCAGCTGAGGACACACGTTGTGACCTTCTCTGGAGTTGACACACAGAGGTGAAGTTGATTGAGTCGGAGGCACCTTTTGTCCCTCTTCAAAGGTGCTCCTTTGGAGGACAAATGTGTCGAGGAGAATTGTATTTCTCAGTGCACCGATACACTGACATTTCCTCATTTGAAGCCGATCGATGGTGACATTTAAGAGCTATCAGAGGTGGAGTTAAGTGCTGTGTATCTGCCCTGACAATTCAAAATTCATATCATTAAAAGTCCCAAAACAGAAAAAATCATTTCAAGAAGCAGGCTTAGTTTCTGATTCCTTTTATCCAGCAGACTACGCAAGTGTATATGCTGGTGGGATACGGCATGAAGGAGATTATGGGATGGTTTCATTCCATGAGGGCTAATATCAGGGGGATACAGTATCATGACTGAATGTGAAAGTAACCTGTGCAAGGTTGCGGGTACCCATCCTGGGAATGGTGCCCGCAGAAGTTCCTGCAAATCAACACACACACACACACACACACAAACACACAAACACGGTCATATGCCGTGCTTTTGAACGATCGGTGGTGTATAGCAAACATTCAGATCGATAACCAGCAGATTCTTCTTAGAGGTGAAGCTACCAGACTAGCTTTTTAAGCCCCTAGTGGCCCCACTTTCCTCAAATGGGATTCAGTGTGTGGGCCTGTTTTGTCTCTGCCTGTGTAGATCTTGGGATGTTTTTGATCAGGCAGTCAAAGGGACACCGTTTGATCAGTGAGCTCATTACAGCACTGCCAAGCACAAGCTTTTGTGTTTGTGTGTGTGTGTGTGTGTGTGTGTGGGGGTGTGTGTGTTCGTGTGTCGGTACATCCTTGTGTGTGTTTAATCTCAGTGGATTCTATTATTACATATGGGGTGGAGGTAAGGAAGATGCTGTTCCCTGTAGACTCCCACCTCCCGTAGCGCCTCTCTCTCTCTCTCTCTCTCTCTCTCTCTCTCTCTCTCTCTCTCTCTCTCTCTCTTTCCCCTCTCTCTCTCTCTCTCTCTCTCTCTCTCTCTCTCTGTCTCTCTCTCTCACTCCCCCTCTCTCTCACTCTCTCTGTCTCTCTCTCTCTCTCTAGCAATGTCTATTTCATTGCACTGCTTTCCCAGCTTTCATCTGATCACAATCTAATTTGAGCACACAGCCTTCTCATTGCTTGTACCATCCTGGGGCATCGCTTATTGCAGCCTCATTAGGTATCCCTTGTTTTTATCACTGCTTACTCTTGCTTTGTACATCTAATTGAATTCCTCATTGGACGGGGAAACCGACAGGCTTCTATCATTCTGAGCGTTATCGTCGCGTTCACGACGTCTGAGGCTCGATGAGTCGAGCAGATGAACCATGCAGGATGCCTAGAAGGCAGGGGAAAGCAGCTATTAACATCTGGTCCATATGAGCTGAGAATCTGCGTCAGTGGGAGGAATTTATTCGGACTCCAGAGGCCATTACAGGCAAGTGCGCTCTGCTAGCTGGCGAGGCCTTTCCCAGCTGAGGGATAACAGGTGTTAGGCCTCTCTTCATGGATGGCTGTGGGGGGGGGGGGGTGTTGTCGAAGCTGTTACTTACCGCAAGGGAGGGGTCTGACTCAGGGAGGATTGGAGGGGCATTAGCGAGGTATCAGGGGCTGAACAACACACGCCAGCGTCGTTGCACCCCGCCCCCCTTTCTCGGTTTCCCGATCTCTCTCTCTCTCTCTCTGTCTTTCTCTCTCCCTCTCTTTCTCTGTCTTTCTCTCTCTCTCTCTCTCTCACTCTCTCTCTCTCTATGGGATTAACTGTAGGATGGGAGCCTCAGTCTCGGTGCTTCCAGCACGCAGTGAATTTACAGTTGGCAAACAGAAACACAAGAGAGAGAGATTAAGAGAGAACCCGAGGGAGAGGGTATAATAGTGAGACAGAGCAGAGGCAGAAAGAGAAAGAGAGAGAGAGAGAGAGAGAGAGAGAGGAAAGAGAGCTTTAGAGATGGAACAGAGAGAAAGAGAGAGAGTCAGAGAGAAGAGAGCGAGAGACCAACTGAGAGAGGGAGAACAGAGACTGAGAGAGAGAGAGAGAGAGAGAGATAGAGAGAGAGAAAGAGACAGACTCCAAGAGAGAGAGAGCGGAGGAGGTGACGAGAGCTGGAGGAGCATTGCAGGGGCTTTGAAAGCTATCTCCCGGAAAGCAGCCTCGGCTGCCAAAACAGGGATCTCTGCCACCGCCACTCCTCTCCACTTCCTCTCCTGTCCTGCCGTCTCTCCCCCCCCCCCCCCCCCCCCCCCCCAGACTTCACACACTCCTGGATCCGAACCAGAAGCCGGCGATGGAGCGGGAGAGCGCAGGAGCAGGGACAAAGGGCTCGACATCTCTTTTCCAGCCACAGACCCATAATTATCCGTTGTCAGTCCGATGATAATGAATATAGGGCCTGCCTGTTTCTCTTTCTCTCTATCTCTCTCTTCTGTCTCTGTCTCCCTCCCTCCCTCTCTCGCTCTCTTTCCCTCTCTCCAAATCATCATATTATATCCTGTAGTTATTCTGTTCTCTACAAGCAGGGCGTAGGTGGAGATGTTCCACTTCCAGAGTAGTTATCGTCAGTGTGGCACACACGCACACACACGCACGCACGCACGCGTACGTGCACACACAAACACGCACAAACAACACAGGCACACCCATTTGCGGGACGGGCTATGTTGTTGTGTCTGATTGAAGCTGATGGTCCCCTGGTGTTTAACAGTGATAGATAATGCATTCCTCCCATGTTGTGCCACAGTGCGGTCCTTAGAGAACAGGCTGACAACCTGGAGTCTGTTTGGCATGCTCACTGTAACCTGTTTCTTGTTCACACTGGAATAAACTTGCAACCCTACCAAGCAATGCTGCAAAAAAAACAGTATTTTCTCTCTTTCCATCCAATTGTCATTTCCAATTTGAGAGGCAGTGAGCGGAATTGTGGGTTGATAGGAACATGTTCAAGGTCAGTCTTCTTTGATGAGATTGCTACAGTACGTGCAAAGTTTAGTAGGTTCCTTTGGAAAGTGCATTTAAGTCAACATTACTAACCATACTGTCCTTTACCTTGGTTGGAAACACCTCTAGCAGCCAATTGGGTGACAACACAGAGAGCATAAGAGCTAAATCAATGTCAGAGTCCAAATGCACTATTCAATCAATCAATGCATTCTTTTTTATTCATTTCCAGTAAGCCAATGTCGTGCCAGTGAGGTGCACAGGGCCGACGAAAATGAATGTCTGCTTTTGGTTCGAGGTCTTTGACCCTTTCTGGATGGGCACAGGCCAAGCCCTATCTGTGACATGATGGATGCTGATTGGCTGTCTGCCTCGTGGGGGGGCTGTGCCCTTGACTCCTACTGGCTGGTGGTAGAGAGGGGAGCCTGCCCCTCACCTGTGTCTTCAGACAACCACACACATCCAACAGAAACGAGAAAAATAAGACAGAAAAAAAAAATATATATATATACTCTATATCAACAACCCAAAATGTCAAGGTACTCTCTTCTGGAGACAGAGACAGAGAGGGCAATTTCACATTTTCTTTAAAGATTTATTTATTTTCCCATCCTTCCCTTTTTCTCTCCTCTCCACACGCCTTTCAAATTGGCCGATGGATGTGAGCAAAGGCACCTGGAGGGGAGGGCCGATCGATACAGCAGCAGGCCTGGAAATAGAAGGGTCACACCCACACTGCTGAGTGACTGATGGTGATTGGCCGAGGTCCAAAAATAGGTTGCCCCTCTGTTGCTGTCAGTGACACAGTAGTGGGGTACACTGTGAAAGAACCATGAAGACGTGACCAACGGTAAAAAGTTGAAACGCTTTTCTGGTGTGCGCGTTCTAACGTTTGGACTTTGTGAAGTTCGCCGTCGCACTACAATTGCGTAAAGTGGAAGGTGGGATAAGTACTGTGGCACTGTACCATCGAGAGAACAAATCAATCCTCGGAGGGATGGGAAGAGGTGTTGACGTGGAGGATTGTGGCGCTGATTGTTTGCTTGTCTGTAAAATGGAGGGCAGCTGTTTTGACAGTGGAACCAGCACCTCCCACTGCACACAATCCGGCTCCCTGCCATTCTCCCTGCACTGTCCAAGAGAGAGCGTGCACATGCAGCGCCGTGCCTGTGTGTGTCTGCCTGTGTGTGCAAGCACGGGCATCTATCTGTGTGTGTGCGTGTGTCTGTCTATATATTTGTGCAGGGATGTGTATCTTTTTTGCTTATGTGTGTGTGTGTGTGTAATGGGTGTGTGTGTGTTTCCCCTTCCCCTCATATTACCGCTGAGCCCTGACCTCAGTGGCTGCTGAGTCGCCGTGGTCATAATGAGATAGGGAGAGCGTCCAGACCCCTGCCGCCTGATGGCTGTTCTCAGCCAGACACGACACTTCCATGTCTGCTCCCGCACATGCTCCGGTCTGGGACACGCTAGATCTGCACGGACAGCGCGGTGCCACGCAGACAACCCAACAACACATGATGTAACACGTCTGCAAGAATGGGCTGGAAAAAAAGTCCTGTAGATCAACAAGTTGACAGATCTTCCCAGACCAGGGGCAATTTCCTCGAGATATTTTCATCCGAGCTGAGGGATTTTGTGTGTGATGATGATGAGGTGTTTTTTTTTTTGGGCTCGTTTCATTTAAACGTGAACTCTGCATGACTAGTTTTGTGGATGACTAATGTTGTTTTTCGGGCGCTGCTGTTCCTGTGGTTAGTCAGAGCCTGAAGTTGGTTATTACTCTGCTACTTGTTGTGCTACATCCATCTCCACCCACGTGCCCCCCCCCGGAGGGAGGTGAAACGCAGTCTGGTGCTCGTTTGGCAGCTTGTGTTTGGAGCCAGAGGACCAGGGCCGCGTGGAAAGAGCCTCCACACCAGAGAGACATCCGTCCAGCTGTTATTCGAGCGCCGAATAGGTTGTTCCGCCCATGGCGCCGTCCCCCCTCCCTCACAGGAGGAGAAGGCGACGCTCGCCGGGCGAACAAAGCCCCCCTCACCTACACACACTCACACAAACACACAACCCCCCCCTCCCCCCTCGCCCTCCCCGCTTAACAGAGCCCCACTCCACCTAAATAAACATCTCTCCTTCCCTCCCTCTCTCCACCCTCGGGAGTCTTAAATAAATAGCCTGTCTCCCTCCAACGACAAGATAAATGGCAGGTCCATCTGGATTGACAGGGCATCTTCCTTGTCTAGCTGTCCATCCTGTCCGCCATTGGCTCTGCATTAGCAGAGGGATAAGCGCAGGTGGGGGGCTCATCAACGTGTCTACCTAGTAGCCCGGGTTACACCTTGTGACACATTCTGGATTTGAGACGGTCAAAACTGCACACCCTTCAAGTTGCTGTCCATGCTGAATGTGACGCTCTATATACCAACCCTGCACTCTATATAGCAACACTGCCCTCTATATACGGACAGTACTCCTGATACAGTATATCAACCCAGTACCATGGAGCCACAGTGAACTCTTCGAGGTTGAACCAGAACCGTTTAGACTGAACCGACCTTTCATGTACCGCTCAGGTGGTTTTCGTAGACACCAGGTAGTGATTTAGCCTAACAGATGTGGATTCAATTTACCCCAGTTTTTTTATGAACATGAAGATTGAACGTAATTTAACAGACAGTTAAGCAGGAGACAGACATTTCTAAACTAGGGAAGAGTGTCACTTTGAATTGGAATGGGAGCTGTTTAACAACACCTGCCCTGAGTCCCCCGATTGTCATGAAGAGTAATTTATTTTTGTAAATGTAAGGGCTCTATTGCACAGAGCTATCGACTGATGAGTTGAGTCATGTGAAATGAGTCACCCAGGACATATACTGTACTGTATGAGAGTTTTAGATGGTATTAGTGGTTCAGGTGAAGGATAGGTTGGCGGTTAGCATTTCAGGAATGTCATTGGCAAGTTTGGCAGATGTCATGATGGTTTCCAGATGTCACTCCAACTCTCTGGTGACTGTGAGGACAGAGATTAGACGGAACTGGGGAAGATAGGAAAAGTATAAAAAAATGTTTACCTCAAAGCACACACACACACACACATACACACAAACAAACCATCACACTCTAAGATATCTTTCTTTCCTCAGAAACACCCATATCTGGGCAACTCAAGCCGAACACATTGGTCCAGATGGGAGCAGGGTGATAGCAGTGATAGAAGGGCACTGTGTTATCTCTATCTCGCTGAATGAGAAAGTTTCCACCGGCAAAGCCTGCAGGGGCCTGCTTTGACCTTGCCGCTTGCTCGCTGAGCCAGGTGTGGGCGTGTGGGGCAATGGGCAGAATGAGCAGTCAGGCAGGGGAGGGGAGGGGCGGGAGCCAGTGAGGGAGGTATGGAGGCAGGCAGGCATGATGCCAGGGGGAACCTCCTTGACATCCATAGCTAGCGATGGAGAAAGAGATAGAGGCCATTTATCTTCAGGGTGGTGTAGGATCCTGGGAGTGGATGGGGGTTTGGAGGGGGTGTGGAGGGGGTGTGGAGGGGGTGAGGAGGGGGTGAGGAGGGGGTGAGGAGGGGGTGTGGAGGAGGTGAGGGGGGGGTGAGGCCGCCATGGGCTGAGGGAAGACACGGTGCTCACTGACCTGTGTCTCATCTTTCTTCTAGTCGCGTCGCTCGCTCCCGTTCAGTCCACTTTCTCGCCTTCTCTCTATGTCTCTCTCTCACTTTCGCTCTCTCTCTGAGTCTGTGTCTCTCTCGCTCTCTCTCGCTCTCTCTCTCTCTGTGTGCCTGGCTGTCCTTGGGTAATCCTCCCAGGTCTTTGGGGCTGAGGGCAGGGTGATGAATCAGGACAGTTAATGTCTCTCTCCTCTACTCTTCTGTCCCCGTCAGCCAGCACACGCACACTTAGACACACGTACCTCCACACACACACACACACACACACACACGGGCACAAACGCACACACACAGAAACGCACCATTTGATTACCATTGTCTTCGAAACATACCTGACAGCTCGAGGAGCAGCAGCCAATGGCTGGCAGGTTTGCAGCTGTAGTAGCCGTGCGGAGGAGCAGAGGACCGGTCTCCTGCTAGCCCAGCCGGCCAGAGCCTGGCTGGGGGACGGGCGGGGCTGTACATGAGGGGGCTCAGTGATGCAGGACTGATTGATGATGCTGATGAGGTGTGGCTGCGTTTTTCGACATGTACTTGTGCGGGGGGGGGGGGGTTGTGTGTGTGTTTGTGTGTGTCAGTTACACATCAAACTGAGCTCCAAAAGAACTCTGTGTGTTTAACATCACTACCTGCTGGGTTGTGATTAGCATTCATCAAACATGCACCCTCACACACAGACACGCACACCAGACAGACACACACACACAGGCACCTCTTACCCACATACTCTGTCAGATTTTCCCTGAACATGCTAATACGGGATGTCAGCCTAATTCAACCCCATCAGCTATCGAACCCTCAGATCTGTAACTCCTTTTTTTTTACATCCAAGTTACAAAGAAGGAGATTAATTACAGTGCTCTATGCCTCCACAATTATACCCTCATCTCATAAATATGCAAAGCAGGGCAAGGCAATGCATCGTGCGCCGTACGATCTGTCTGCTGAACGTGACTGTATGTGCTTGATTTTTTCATTCAGACACATCCCACCCATTCATGCACACGAAGACACACACACACACACACACGCACACAAGTACAACACACACACAACACACACGCACGCGCAGGGGGACTATGAGACAATCAGGTGGAAGGGATGCAGAGCGATATGTGGGGAGGCCAAGGAATGAGGTCATCAGAGCGGACATTATTGTCCCTCCCTAAAGAGCCACAGAACCCAGAGTAAAAAAGCAAATGTCAATAAATCCATCAGGCCAAATGCCAGCCCCATGCTAAGGAAATGTCAGTCCCTCTCTTTAATGGCCACACATTGAGTGGGAGGGTATCTTGCCCGATGTCTGTGTAAAAAAGGCAGAGTAGAAAGTGCAGCTGCAACATGTGTATGTGTGTGTGTTTATGTGCGTGTGCGTGCGTCAGCCTCGATGGTAAATACACGACGACACTGTAGCCTACATCTCCCGCTTTCTCTCTTTCGGAAGATTCTCACTGAGGCTCGCTACAGGATCGATTCTGCAGCATTAGCCATCTGCTCTGCCCCACCGCCGCCGCCCCCCCCGATCCCCCATCTCCATCGCCTGGGCCCCCTAACCACCCCACCCCTTCCCATCGCACAGAGCCTTCGTATTCAGATTCAGCGTGCACGCGGCCATTTGTCTTAACGACTCTTGGTTCTCTCTCCTCTGAGATGGGCCGGCTCCCTTTGATGTTTGTACAGGTTGTAACCAGTTGTCATTGGTCTCTACCCATCTGGAGAAACGTCTGCAGTGCCACGTCACCTCACCTTAGCCCGGAGCAGGAGAGAGGACCGTGTGGGCACCCGTCAGTCCGCTCTGCCACCCCCTCCCTGAAGAAGCTCTTGAATCGTGCATAAAAAGAATCCCACAAAGCGCAAGATAATTGAGAAAAACAACTCTGAGACAGAAACACTGCACACCTACACTCGAGCACGTAGCGGAGATTAAAAGCTCCGCTGAAAATGCATGCCGATTTATGGAGGTGCCGTTGCTAGGGGAAACCACGGGTGAGCCCGGAGCAGAGAGAGGCTAAGTAAAAATCAATTCCTGGTGAAGTGATGAGGAGATGCTAGCTTGAGCCCTCCCGACACATCTTCACCCACCAGCCAATCGATACAGGCCCACGGTACGACAAACATCAAACCTAAAGTTCACTGTTAGCTTCTGGTCGCACATGGAAGCAGCTTGTGAGGTAAACCTTCCCGGGAGGGCGTGGGTGGGATCAACAAGCTGCGGAAGGCAACAGGAGGTGTTCGAGGTCCACATGCTGCCTGTATACATGTAGTGTTGTTTCAGCCTGGTCAATGATGATTATGGTGAAGTTGCTATGATACGGATGATGAGTATGATGATGATTAGGACAGTAACGAGGAGGATGATGATGATGATAAAGTGTATTGCGATGATCACCACGACAATGAGGATGACTGTGCTGATGAGGATGTGGGTGATAATGAGGATGACATTGAGGATGAGGATGTGGGTGATAATGAGGATGACTGTGATGATGAGGATGTGGGTGATAATGAGGATGATATTGAGGATGAGGGTGATAATGAGGATGAGGGTGATAATGAGGATGATATTGAGGATGAGGGTGATAATGAGGATGAGGGTGATAATGAGGATGACATTGAGGATGAGGGTGATAATGAGGATGATATTGAGGATGAGGACGGTGAGGCTCGGTCCCGAGGAGGGCCGCGACGACGACGAGGAGCCCGACGGGAATTGTGGATGATTGATGATTGTGGCGGTAGTCGTCGTGGCTGTGTGGATGAATGTCGGTGGGAGCGTGTACAGTAGCACAGTCAGGAAGTGGGATGAACAGCTCGGGAGTAAGCCGTGGCTGGGGGCTGAGGCAGAGCTCAGAGGTCAGATTAGCTCGCTTAAGCTAACACCCTTACACTGCACTTTGAAGAGGGGCTTACGATGTCGCTTCAGCTTAGCCTAGCGAAGGTGATGTGTGTGTGTGTGTGTGGGGGGGGGGGGGGAGGGGGGGTGCGGGGGCGATGAAGATGCCCATTTTTGTCCGGAGGAATTTTGACGTCTGAAGAGATGAGTCCATTTCACATCAGACTGACAAGGGATGAGTTGGAAGTAGACTTGTTGATACACTAATGTTGTGTTTTATCTTTCTTTCCTCTCCCTCCGATGCCCTGTCCTCTTGACCAATGACAACACTTCTCTAATCAGGTAAGAATTTTTGTGGGATGTCGGGCTTCTACATAGTATTGCTCTGAACACCAGTGTTGACCTACAGACAGTGTCATCATCTGACAATACTGCTGTAACCCTCCCTGTAACCCTCCCTGTAACCCTCCCTGTAACCCTCCCTGTAACCCTCTCTGTAACCCTCTCTGTAACCCTCTCTGTAACCCTCTCTGTAACCCTCCCTGTAACCCTCCCTGTAACCCTCCCTGTAACCCTCTCTGTAACCCTCCCTGTAACCCTCTCTGTAACCCTCTCTGTAACCCTCCCTGTAACCCTCTCTGTAACCCTCTCTGTAACCCTCCCTGTAACCCTCTCTGTAACCCTCTCTGTAACCCTCTCTGTAACCCTCCCTGTAACCCTCTCTGTAACCCTCTCTGTAACCCTCCCTGTAACCCTCTCTGTAACCCTCCCTGTAACCCTCCCTGTTATCCTCCCTGTAACCCTCCCTGTAACCCTCCCTGTAACCCTCCCTGTAACCCTCTCTGTAACCCTCCCTGTAACCCTCCCTGTTATCCTCCCTGTAACCCTCCCTGTTATCCTCCCTGTAACCCTCCCTGTAACCCTCTCTGTAACCCTCCCTGTAACCCTCTCTGTAACCCTCTCTGTAACCCTCTCTGTAACCCTCTCTGTAACCCTCCCTGTAATCCTCCCTGTAACCCTCCCTGTAACCCTCCCTGTAACCCTCCCTGTAACCCTCCCTGTAACCCTCCAAGCAGCCTGCTTCTCTGCTGGGTTACAGGAAGAGAAGCTTACAGCACGGCCATTGACCTTGCAACAGAGACCAGCTCAGGATTAAGTAGTGATTGTATCAGCCATTAGTTCATGGCATTCTGGACAACAGCCAATCAATGTGGCCCCAGTAGACGGATGAAACGGTATCGAGAATTAGAGGAGTGGCCTCTGGGTAAAATCACAGAGCTGTCCATCAAGGTCCCCGAGCCCCCTGATCTGAACAACTGTGTATGTGGGAGTGTTTATGTGGGGGTGGGGGGCCGTGTGTGTGTGTGTGGGGGAGAGGGGGGTCTTGTGTTGTGTATATTGCATGTGTGTGCGTGTGTGCGTGTGTGTGGGAGAGCGGAGTGTACTGTTGTGTGTGTGTGTGTGTGTATTTGTGTGATGGAGGTATCTCGTGTACATGGCTTCCTTCGATCCATTCCGGCAGCCTTTGAGGGGGATTTACACCCATCATCTTCTGTCAGCTTTGCTGGCCCATCAATCCTGCATGAATGCCTGTGTGTGTGTGTGTGTGTGTGTGCGTGCGTGCGTCAGGGTTCTCAATCTATAAGGTTGCTTTCCTCACAGCGCAGGGAGACTCACAACCCAGATTGATCTCTCCATCTTGTGATGCGTCTCCGGGGGAGCCGCCCCAGAGCTGTTGTCTGTTTACACCTTTCCTCGAGGCGTCAGAGACAGCTCCACCGGAAGATGTAGATCTTTACGAACATGACCCTGGCATGCAGACCCTAAGCCGTGTAGTAGCAACAGTATCTAAGAGTAAGCTGTGTGTGGGTGTGAGAATGCCTATCTATAGTCCCCTGCCACGGTGCTGTAGCTTAGAAATCACTACAATTGGAGTACCGTACATGTTGAAAGAGGTTTCAGAGCAAGGCCCTTTCTCATCTATTGCAATGAATACGCTTAGATTAACAGACCCGACAGACAGCTGTATAACACGACGTAATTAGCATAAAACTGAGGGAACCGTGGCGTTCCTTCGGCTATCAGGAGACGTTTGCGCGGAAAAAGGGTAGAGCTAGCGGGGTAAGATCAGCGTTCACTTTGGTCTAGTGTTTGAAGATGTTCTGGGAGTTAATCCTTTTACGGGATTACAAGCGGTATTGTCCTGCGCCTCTCTCTCCCGTCTTCCCACGCGGCCCGTACCTTAGTGTCAAAGCTCATCCGAGGGGATTAACCAGTAATGGGGTGTCTTTGAGTGGGGTTACTGGGGAAACCCACTAGACAGGAAACCAAACCCGATTTGAATTTGATTCAAGTTTTTTTTTTCTTTCGGAATGCATTTCGCTCGAGAAGAGCAGGGACTTTGACCGGCCTGGCGTGTTGTTAGTCTACATCTGGGAGACGGAGAGTTGTAGAGTCAGGGTACTCGACTGTTGCTTCTGTCACAAGGCCACGTCTGTCTCAGTGTCACTGCTGTCAACGGGATGCGTGGTGTAAAGGGATGCGCACGTACACACAAGCCAGTGTCCGATACACACACGGACGCACACGCACGCGCGCGCGCGCTTACGTTAGCTGTCACAACAGTACGGGAGGCTGCCATTCAGTGGCGTGTTGTCCCTCTCTCTTACTCTCTACACTGTATCTGTCACTCTCTCTTTCGCACTCTCTGTCTCTCGCTCTGTCTTTGTTTACCTGACTTCTTTTCTCCCTCCCTCTCTGGAACCTTCTCTCACGTCCTCGCCTCGTCGTCTCCTGTGTTAAAGGCTTCCACTGGGAGGGCTTGGTTTCCGTCTTAACCAGCAGCCTGCAGGAGCCTTAGCAGACAGATGAGAGAGAGGGCGTGTTATCCTGCTGCATGGATCGATCTATAGCTAACCGCACAGGTGTGCCGGACTGTGTTCAATAGCTAACATATCTTAGGGACGTGGAGAGGGATAAAGAGAGAAAGACAGAGAGCGAGCTGGTGTGTGTGTGTCTCTGTGTGTGTGTGTGTAAGGTCTAAATCCATCCAATCATTGTTTCCATATCCACTGCATCTCGCCCATAGCCCCGCCGCTGCGGACACCCACGTCAGCCAAGCTGAAACTGTACCATCTACCTGCAGTGACAGGAGTGAGTCAGCGATGACTCACAGCTCACGACAGATCGCTGGTGGGGATTTGGAGATCCTCGTCTCGCGATCGACCATCCTCTGGATCTGAAACAGACGCGCGTGCAATCTGCTTCCCTGTGCTAACCCTACCCGCTCAGACCGCAGCAACGCCAACCTCAACACGTCGTCACACTTGACAGTTTTCGCGATGCTATTTTCGAAACGACGTCACACGCCGCAAATGCAGTGTCCGGAAACAGGAAGTCCAAACGGGAAGGAAACCAGAGATGGACATCACTCTTACATCTTACATCTGCCTCTTCTGTCCATTGATGACACATGTTCACACAGCAGGATCCAATCACACTATCGTCAAAGGCACATTACCTTATGAATGCCTAGCAATCACACCAATATCTACAGATTGCCATCAGATTTGTCGTCGGTAACGCTGGGATATACAGAAATACTGTTCACGATCTGGGATTACAAATAGCCTATGTGTTTCAGGGAAAGATTGTTGTAATGAAAAGACCTCCTTCAGGGCACCTTCTGGATTAAATCAGTGGAGAAATTGCAGAGACATTGTTGGGAACAAAAATACGGCTCAGATTCAACTTCGCAATTACCCGGGCAGAGCCGAGGAGGGGAACAAAGCGACGAGACAAAGCGCAGAGCAGGGCGAGGTACTGTAGGCCGGAGATCCGACAGTAAACAGTAAACAAATCGCACAGGCGTGAAAACAAAAGGGGGGAGGGGGGGGGCAGAAGGATCCGGTCAGACCAACACTGAGCCACACAGAGAGCAGAGGAAGTGTCTGGGAGGAGGAGGAGGAGGAGGACGGTGGTGCCTGGAGCCTTAGCTGTGGAAGAAAGAGGGCCAGGGCCCTAACTGAGACAAACTGAAGCCATTAGCCCAGCTATTGTTACCCTGCTAGCCTCTATATAACAGCTTGTGCCTGCACTTATTCAGCCAATAGCTAGGCTGGGACTCCCGGGTATCTGGGTGATCACAGAGATCAATCTAGGTAGGTACCCCGGTAGCAGCCGCAGGGGTGTGTGTGTGCGTGATTTAAAGTGTGTTTATGTATGTTGGGTGAGAAGGGCATATCTGAGAGTGAACAATCAGATTTCTGCCTCGATATTGACTCTCTGGCTCCAAACAATGGAGCAGTCAAGGACTACTGGGACTGGGTAAAAGCCATGGATCCCCCATGGTGACACTCACAAAATATCTCAATCTTACCAAGTATATTTGTCAAATTTCTAGTCAAAATATTTCATTACAAAGTAGACACAAGCCGCTAGCAAGTAACATGTCAGCGAGATAGGGACTTGCTTTCAGAAAATGCAATATACATAAGGCCTAAATGTCACATTTTAGTTCAAGAAATCTTAACAAATTAATTTTCACTTGTCCCATTGGCAGATGTTTTTACTCTTTTGTAGTGATAGTCTTTTTTGTTGTTGTTGTAGACTTATTCCGGAAGTGGCATGTTTTCCAGTGCCCTGTTAGGACCAGGCAGGACTGGGGGTTACAGCAGTAACAACCACTCCACCCAGGGCTCAACCCCTCCATACATCCCCCTGTTCATCTATCTGACCAGAAGACAACATAGCCTGATGTGAATGAGCTCAGCTATGACTGTGGAGTAACTGTGCCGGGTGCGTTTGTTTGCTTTAATGTTTCATTGGCCGGTAGTCCCCAGGCGTCCTAATGGCATGCTCATCGCTTCACATCCAGCACACTTTTTCTTTCATAACCCATCTTTAATTTGTGCGGGCATAATGGGGACCGCAGAAGATTTATTGGTGGATGGGCAAGTGGGATAGAGTAATAGAGGACTGCACACAGGCACACACGCACACACTGAAAGCGTGACCTTCTCCTTTTTATTTACTGCTTGATGATGGCCCCCTGCTTCCCTCCATCCGTAATTAAACCGTCGCGGGGCAGGCTCTTGGACGAAGTCGCTTAGAGGTGGCTATACGGTCAGCTCTATTTCCTCCCCTGAAAGTCAAACAATTATCCCTCTTCACCGCAGTCCAGCACCGACCCTGGGTCCGTTTTTTTTTTTATCAAAAGAGGCCCCGTTCTTTCCTCCCAGTTTTGGACGGTTTAATTAATCGCCTCCTTGCGTTTTCAGTCCAACGCTTGCAAATTGCTTCCACCCGTGCCTGAAGACAAAGGGATTAAGTGTTAATTAAGCGAACGGTAATCCATTAAACACCCCTCCCCTTTTTTGGGCGAGACCCTGCCCCCTCTGCCAGTTAGGTTTGCTCTTGAAACTCACCTTGCCCTAATCATATGCTATTCACCCGGCAAATCGGAACCAAGTGTCACGAGAGCCATGTATTCCTGGTGGGAGGAGAATCCGCAGGGTTGAAGCATGGTTTGCACTAGACTAGCCCTCCCAGGCTGCCTGTACAAACAAACCTCTCACCGGGCCGAGGCACAACACGTGGACAGGACCTGGTCTTGGGATCTCAGAGCATGACTAGATCTTTGTTTGTGAATCCTTGCTCACAGTGCTGTCACTCCAGGCTAGACTGTCTAAATACGAAGCTACTAAAACAGTACTAAAAGACCCGCAGTACAATGCATGAACCATACCATGTATATACCGTACACGTAGAGAATAAGCCTTTAATGACAGAGGTGTGACTGTGTCTGTCCAAGGGCCTTACCGATTGCTCTTTTCTCACGTACGTCACATGACTGATTGCTATTTTCTCACGTACATCACATGACTGAAGCTTTCCAACATATATATTGTTGTTGTCGTCGTTCACTCTGGCTATGAGGGTGGGAAGATGAACGTTTGCGGCGCTGGCGGGCCTTAATGTACACAGACACGCCAGAGTCATGTGTTGTGTGGGTCTGATGAACGACTGTGACCTTTCAGTTCTGATGGCCAGCGATGCCCAGCATGTATCAGGCTGGATCAATAGGACCAGCAGACAGCTGCTCAGCCCAGGGCTGCCCCATGGCCACAGGCTTCATGTAATAGAAGCACACCCTGACTCGTCAATATAGCACACATCAAAATCCATATCAAAAGCAGAGTAACTTTGTGAAATGTATAAGGTGAACTGAAGTGTTATTGTACTGTGCCATGTAGGCATGTATGGGATATGACAATAAAACATTAAGATGTATGTAGTCCTGCATATCCAAGTCTATTTCCTATGGAGGGCTAATTCAAAATGTGTATATAATGGTGTGTATGACATACAATTTGAAGTTGATCCAACTATAAAGAACATCTATTGAATACTAGTTTAAACTCAGCTTCATACAAAGCAGCAAAGGATTTTAATTAGTATTTGCAGTATTGCAACTTCAGTAACACCAACACACTCATTGCCAATGACACTAGTACTTCAGCAACCTTCTTTTCTACACGTTGGTGCCTGACACAGTGCTAACAAAGGGTTAAATGTCACCAGTGGTTGTCTACCAAATGTCACAGGAATAGATAAACAGCATTCGGACGAATGCACACATCTGCTAATTGCTGGGAGTGAGAATCTTGATGCACGAAGCGGAAAAAATTACAGTGTTCTTTTTTAGGGGAGGGCCGTGTGGCCCGCTGAACACAGACCCCGCTGAACACACCACCCTGCTGAACACACCACTCTGCTGAACACACCACCCTGCTGAACACACCACCCTGCTGAACACACCACCCCGCTGACAGTATCCCCTGTAGCCTGGCAAGCCAATCTTTATTACCTGTCTACCTCAGTCTGACATTAGGAAAGGCTGCTCTCTCTCTTTCAGTCTCTCTCTCACACTCTCTCACACACACACACACACAAGTCCGTTTTGTATCCACCTGTTTCTCTGTGGAGTTCCAGTTTTCCTACGTTTCAGAATCAGTAGCCACCGCTCATAGACAGACAAATCACATATTAGTCTGGTAATAAACACATTCGAAAAAACATCATTTATTCATAAGCAAAATAACGAACACCATATTTACTCGAGCTAATTTATACATTGTCCTGAAGTGTACACACAATTACGTCTATCCCGACATTTAAATGGACATTTTGTAAGGGAGACGGAAGAAAATCTGCGAGTCATGTTGAATATAACGGCGTAATTTAGCTCATGAACGTGGTTGAAGGCCAGCTGAATGGCACCAGATAACTGGCCCTATTAGCCTGAGCAGGAGATGACAGTAGTCGTGCGGTCAAGATCAACATTCTTTCATGGTGGTTCACTCGTCCATTGCATGTCTTCTAACATCTGATTGGCCTCAAATGGTATTGATTTCCAATGATTGGAGGGATCTTTTGGTTCTGCGTATGCTACGGATGACGTGTGGTAGAATCTTCCATATGGTCTGTGGAAGGCATCGGACACTAGTGTGGTGGAGCTGTCAGTGTCCAAATGTAACAAAAGTTCCATTTGTTTTGACACGTTTTGAGACATATTGAGCGTGTGCCTTTTGAGAAAGGGACGCTTGTTTTTGTGCCAACATATTTGATTTCAAGACGAATGAGAAAGACACGTCTTTGGTGCTTCTTGTAGATTAGTGTTTTCTCAAAAACATGGTTTATCCTCATGATTAGTACGTTTTGATGCAGGAAAATATCAGTTTAGTGCGCTGTATTTAAATAATCGCGAAATAGCCCAAGATCATGAATAGTAATTTCCAGATGAATTATGTTTAATTGAGAAAGTGGCATTGGGCTATTTTTCCCTCAAGTCAGTTTCTCCCAAGGCGATGGAAT
This sequence comes from Osmerus mordax, assembly GCF_038355195.1. Lineage (NCBI taxonomy): Eukaryota > Metazoa > Chordata > Actinopteri > Osmeriformes > Osmeridae > Osmerus > Osmerus mordax. The sequence continues at coordinate 9,313,764 of NC_090071.1, forward strand.
ACATTACTTTCATACAGTATATGAGTGCTCTTTCGAAAAGCTTGTTTTTTTTCGCAGGCGACAATCACAACACTGTGTGTTCACAAAAACAGCTGATTTTTCAAAGCTGTATGTTGTCCGGGGGCAAATTACTGTTTGCTCTTGAACAAATTGCTGATCTTATGAGGTTCACGCAAGGACTTTGAAGTTGAAAATGGTTCTTTATCAACTTTTACCAGCTGTTTGAAACCCAGACATTGACTATATACAACACAGTTCTTTTGATTTTCCTGAACAAAGCTTACTTATATCAATGCTGTACTGTATGTTGCAACATGTTAAATGTGTTTCCTACAAAGATCTCATATGGATAGGACCAAGAAAATCATTCTGGACCATACAAACACACCAGTGGCTGAAGGGAATGCTCCGTTTCCCTTTCTTAAAACCATCCACATTGATGAACACAAAAGCGTTTGTTCATTTGAAGTCCCCGCATATTAATTCCAATTTTGAATGTGGTCTAGAATTACAGCCTGCCGCATGCTCGCTCTCAGAAGTCTAACAGCCTTTCCATTTGTGAAGAGAGCCTTGTGCATGTGGTTTCTAAGTAGGCAGAGTGTTTACACAGTGCAAAGAGTTTGCCCGGATATAATGAATGCGAAACAGGTGAGAGAAGTAGAAAAGAAGAGGAGGGGGAAATTGTTATGGGTCATTAGATGGATTATTGGCTGCAGTTGGAACAATTCAATTAGGGGGCCTGGGTGAGATTAATGGAAGACTCCGCCTGGCTGGCATAATGTAAGCGGGGCTGTAACCCAAAGTATCCATCACGGCCACATCTAATACGTTCTCTATAAAGTGGACTATGAATGAGGAATTAGTCTGTTGGTTTTCGAGAATTAATTAAAGAGGTTAACCAAATATGCAAGAGTGCTGTTTTATTTGAAAGGTTAAATCACGTCGAAAGCCCATTTTAGCAGCACGTCTCCAGCTGTGACTCATGCGCTTTGATGGCGAACGAGCAAAACACCCGCCATTCTCGCAACATCTGCCCGGTAACAGGGATTCTAATGAGTACAGAAGTCACCCAGCAGTCTGGGTTTCATAACTGGCCTTTCTACCTGCCAGTCTCTCTATATTACGACAATTTGTGTTGTTACTGTAAGATGGCGGTCTAGTCTCCTTTCAGAGGAAGTAATAAAGGATAATGTGGAAACAGTGGATAAGGATTACTTATTCATTTCTCATCCGGGCTGACCTTTACAATGAAACTGAGAGTGATCCTATTGACTAAACCGTGGAGCGTTGGAAGGAGAGAGGTGTGTGGGAGGGGACATATTACAAGGAAGAGGTAGATAGGGGAGGTCAGTTGAAATGTAGTGGTACAGTCTGTTCATTTAGTTGCTGTTTGTATTCAATTGATGTCTTTCCGGTATTCACGCTGGCGTGCCGCATGCCTACGGCGCCAATCAACCAGTTGTCATCAGTCCATCATGAGAGGCTGTCAGAGGCTTGAAGAAAGGACGTCTCGCTGTAAATGGTCTGTAATGGTGTGTTTCATGCACAGTGCGCATGTACTGGATCTGCAGTCAGTGCTTCCAGATCAAAGACCCGTGTCACCGCATAGAAATACCAGAGAGATACCAAAACGGAACAGTATCACAGTCGGAATCCGTAATCCATTCGGAGAGCCATTGATTACCCGTGACCCTCCATGCTGGACTGTTTCGGGGTTTGTTTTGGGGGTATTGGTCCGTCCCCCCGTCCCCCTACCCTCCACCCCCCCAGCCTCCGTACTGGGCGGGCGAATAAACGTCGGAAAAAGCTGACACCTCGCCAACGTTGACACATCAAAGCCGCATCATCAAAGCGAGCCATCTGTCCCGAGCGGAGCCGCTTCTTCCACGCTGTCGACGGTGGATGCGTCCTGACGCTCCCAGGGAACGGATCCTCACGCAGCTCAACTGGCTCCTCCCACCGGAACCCGGCTCAAACACGCTCTCTGTGGTTCTCTAGTTCTAGAGTAGGGATGCTGCACACTCACTCTCCAAATTCCTCCTCGTCGCTAGCAATGACAAACCTCCATTACTGTCACCTGGAAGGCTAGGGTGACCCAAACTCAGATTCTATCATTTCCTCAGCAACTTGAAGCGCACATTTTGTATTTGTTTCTCAACTTTTCCCAACTGTGAATATCGCCATCAGCCAGGGTCATTCTAACCGTCTGTCTGGGTCGAACTTCAATGTTTCTGGAACATTCCACCTGGGCTCAGCGGGTACTGCTCGTGCTCAAAAGGTCATAATGGCCCATTCTCAAAGCGCTGCTAACACCGAGCCTGCCCGTTACTTCTGTGCCGTGACACATGAAATACTTCACTGACAGCAGACAAGATGACCTCGTCCACTCTCTCTCCCACTTTTCAACAGAAACCAGGCCTGATTCATGCTCTCATGTTACAAAATGGAGTAGCTGTAATGTCTTGTAACAAGGCACACTCCGACCCTTACATCGCTGAGGACGACGCTCATGTTGATGGCAATGGTTTACTTGATGTATCTTGATCAGGGATCTGTTTTCAGTGAGTTATCTGTAGACATACTGTATATTTTCCATTCAGGGAATGTATATGTATATTGTATTATATTGTGATTAGAGACTGAGATGGACTAGAAGCTCACCTCAGCATCCCTTTATCATCTCTTCACCCATGTTTAGGTGTTTAATTTACTAAGATTCTCTTAACTTTTCCACCCCATTACTGTCTATCTGCCTACAGTCCCACTTGAACGTTGGTATTTCGGTCCCACAGCAGGCAGGCATGTGTGTGTGTGTGAAGTATATTGTACTCATCAATATTTCATCATAGACCCAAAGAGCAGGCCTGCAGTCCCATATAGTCCATTAGCAGACAGAAGAAAGTAATAGTTCAGCGTTGGGGTTTCAGGGCACACACACACACACATACACACTCACACATAGCACATTACCTACAACAAAGAAACAGAACTAGTCTTTTAGCTCCAGAGTAGGTCACGGGGATCTGACTCGAGTCAAGTGTTGTGATCAAAACCAAGATGCGCCCCACAGGACTGTGGCCAGGAGTAAAGAAGCCCGATGCATTCTGGGAAAAGTCAATGCAGCAGGATACGGGGGCTGGTGCTGCAGTGAGGATACAGCGCTTGTAAACACGCCACGAAGAAAACAACCTTGCCAACCGAAGAGGATCGCTCTACTTGTTTTAATTGAAGCATTTGATCTCATTTAGGCTACGCCCACAGTAGCAACCGACCCAGGTTGAGGGGCCTGTGGCCACTAACCACTGTAAACATCAACTTTGAAAATGCTGTATATATTAGAGTCAGTCTAAAGCACTCTTCCTAGATCTGGAAAATATGCAGGAGTTGTTTTTGCAGTTGATAGCCTGGCGCATAACAAACCACAGCTGTCCTGTTTTTCTCATTAGCTCGCCCATGGCGACACGGAAACGACAAGCCTTCGCGGCGCTGCCCTCCTTAAGAGAGCGTCATTGATCCAGAGGCCAATATCCTGTCCTCTAATAATCATCAGTTCCAGAAGTTTCTTGGTTGGCCAGGCTTCTAACCACACTGACCCACGTCCCGGCACACAAACGCACACACACACACACTCATACACACCTACCTCTTCCCCCATGCAGCCGTGACTGACATATTCAGGTCTTGGTGTGGACATCTGCACGAACGCCCACTGGGCAGTCTAGGCTTGAGGAGCTCTCCCACTCCCCCTTCTCCACCTCCTTCTGCACCTCCCCATTCACCACCTTCCCCTCTTCCTCCACCTCCACCTTTCCCACCTCCTCCTCCACCCCCCTCCTCCCCAACTCCACCTCCCTCTCCTCCTCCTCCTCCTTTACCACCTCCCCAATCACTTCCACCTGCACCTTCTCCACCTCCTCCTCCAGCCCCCTCTCCTCCGCGCCCTCCTCCCCTCTCCTCTCTCCCCCTGCACTTCCCTTTCTTCCTTCGTTGGCTTCCCATTCCCCGGGTCGTTTGACTAAGTGTGAGCTCCCCTCGTCTCAGGGTGCTTTAAATATTTAAAGGAGAGAGGCTTCTCTGGACCTGAAGGGAATGTGGGATCAAGCAGTGGTGCATTGTGGGAAAAAAAACCTCCGTCTCCAGATCTCAGATCTTTTAGAGTATTTTCTCTCCCTTTTGACTACCTTTTTTTCTGTGTTGGTTTACTGCTTTAGCCTCTAACCTTACCCTTCTATTCAGCTGCTGCCATTTTTTGCAATATCTATGTCTCTCTCTGACTCACTTTCCTCCTACAATATTTCTCTCTACCCCCCCCCCCCCCCCCCTCTGTCTCTGGACAAGCTCTGAACAAGCTCAATAAGGCACATTGCGACAAACATTTCTTCTTTCATTACCATAAGGACTTGGGTTAGGGATTGTGTTAAGCTCAGCATTAGCTAGGCTGCTGCTACTTAATTAGGTTTGCTCAGAGCTGGCTCGCTAATTGCTAATGATTAGCTCGCTTGTGTGTTTTACCCTGTGAGAAGACACTCATCCTGACGCACAGTAGTTAGACATCATTTGACCGGTGATGAGATTGAACCGTAGCAACATGTTATTTCAGCATGACACCGAACTGCCGCTTTCGTTTCTCTCTCTCTCCGTCTCTGTCTCTCTTGTTTTGTCTCTCTTTATTTCTCCTTTTTTCTCTTTTGTTCTCTCTCTTTCTCTCTGTCTTTGTCTCCTTCTCCCTGTCTCTCTCTTTCTCATCTTGCTTTTCTCCTTGTCTCTCTCTCTCTCTCTCTCTCTCTCTCTCTCTCTCTCTCTCTCTCTCTCTCTCTCTCTCTCTCTCTCTCTCTCTCTCTTCTCTCTCTCTCTCTCTCTCTCTCTCTCTCTCTCTCTCTCTCTCTCTCTCCTCTCTCTCTCTCTCTCTCTCTCTCTCTCTCTCTCTCTCTCTCTGTTAGTGTCTGTTAGTCTCTCTCCTTGCCAGCTCATGTTTTGGATGTAATACATTGGCATGTCATCACTCCCACTGTCAAGCAGACAAATGTTTGCAGCTGGGTCCAATTTGATCCCAGCATCAGAGCATGTAAACAGTCAATGATTCAATAGCTTCATTAGCCTACAGTTATACCAGCCCAGTTATCACTCTGTGGAAAGTCTCATAATAATGGGTAATTACTGGATAGCTCTCAAATTAAATCCCACGTAAAATAATGTGTGTGTGTGTACCTCTGTGCATGCATGCCTGAGAGCAGAAACCAAAAGCTCGTGCCCCTGCTTGCTTGGGTGTTTGTGTGTGTGTGCGTAGGTGCATATGTGTGTCAAATATGTCAGTGAATATCATTGAACTCTGATATTTCCAAACTTAAAATATGCTTTATTATGTATTCATCTCGCTTTTACCAAAAGCAGAATACATCTGCAGGATGTAACCCCAGTGGAAAGACATAAAAAGTAGATTGAAGAAAAAATGAATACAAAATACAAAAAAATGAAAAATAAAATCAAAATTAAGCCTCTGGTCTTTGAACATGAGAGAAAAGATTACATTAGGGCATTTGGCCTTTGGATAACTATTGTGCGATCTACAAGGGGGGAAAAGTACAAATCCCTTTATCTTTAATCCTCTTCTACATAAAACCTTTAACTGATGAATACTCTTACCATTTTTATGGAGTATTTGCCTGAGAGATTGTGAGATGAGACACATAAAAGTAGGAACATATTGCTGCATGCTCTCCCAGGTCAAACTTCAGGCTTAGAGGATTCATTATGAATGATGCGTTGGCTCGTGAGTCAAGCCAACACGTCTCTAACAACTTAGTTTAGGGACCTATTTCTCGAAGCCGAAAGCTCAACAAACGTGATCTGTAGGTGTACTCACTATTCAAGAGGCTCCATTGACACTGAGCAACCTTCAATGTTTTTATTCATCGACTTGTTTACTGATTACAAGCTGTGACTAGTAGTGTTTGTCATTGGAAAGCTACTTGTGTTCATGTAGCCTCAGCATTGGCCGTCTTCAGGATCTCTCTCCGGTGCCATGCCTATTCCTTTTAAATGACGCCATAATGCTGGTCATGTGATCGATCTCCTTTGGAAGTGGCACACTTCGAACGTCGCCGACGTTGATGATGTGTTTCCACGGCGCTGTGTGTTTTGGTTTCACCTGGTCGCCACTGTTCTCACCGGGGGTGTTCTCCTACCGTTCATCTGACGTCTGTTCCCTCACTGCAATTACCTAATGGAAAGGTAATTCACTCAGCGCCAAGTCAAACATATTTCCGGCATGCTCTGTTTTTCATTGTCAAGCATTGATTTATTGACAGAAATATTCATCTTGGCACTTGGGAAAACACGATAAGAAGGAGAGGATGGAAATCAAATATGTTTCAGGTTAATTGAAAGATAATCTCGTTTGTGCTCCCCGCCTAAGAAGTAAGCATATTCAGCAGGAGAGAAGTTCTAACAAAGCCAGAAGCAACGCCTGTACTGAAATGGAAAGCAGAAAGCTAAGATGAAGGTTAGGAGCTAGCGTTTACTGAGCAGGATGACTGGAAGTGAAACGTGACACACAGGTTTGTGGACGTCATTTGGCTCTGTGTTCCAAGATGAAGAACGATAAGAAAGGTGTTACAAAGACCCGTTATGCAACAGCCCTGTGGAGGAAATTTGTGTTCTGTGATTTTTGGGCGTTTTCAAATCAGAGCGCAACATTGGTTATTCTGTGGAGCTTCTGTGCTCAGTGTGGGAGTGGGGAGGGGGTGAGCTTTGCGATTGGTGAACCGGAACTGTCGAGACTTTGTAGCAGAGAACACACACTCGTGGAACTCAAGACGGAGGAAGTGGTGCTGATCATCCCCCTCGGTGGTTCTTTGCGGTAACATGGCAAGACGGGGCAAAGGAATAAGACAGGAGGAGGGGATGAGCGACAGAGAGGAGGATGGGGGGGAGGAGGAGAGACAAAAGAGGACAGCACAGGAGGGAGAAACGGAAGAGACGAGAAGGGGATGGAACGGAGGGAGACATCAGCAGCCCCCCCCCCCCCAAAGCCACATCACAGGCACTCTGCTCCTCTTAATAACACAAACGAGCGTTAGCTAAAACAGGGTGGGACGCTGGGGGAGGGGGGGGGGGGGGGGAGGTGTTGAGAGCTGCAGCCCGTGTCGCTTAAACCCCCGCTTCGGTCGTAATGAGCAGTCGGAATTTCAGTACATGAATCCCCTACCGGGCCAGTCCCCTAGGCTGCGGCCCAGACCCCGCCTCCACGACGTCACATGACAAACCCCCACCCGCGGCGCGTCACCTGTGAGGCGTAATTGAAATGTAATGACGTGTCGTCGCCACAGGCGCGAAGGTGAAACACTTCTTCTCCCACTCTCCCCCCCCCCGTTCTCTCGCTTCCCCCCACACCCCACACCCCCCCCACACACACACACACCCCCACCCCCCACAGGGCAAAGGAGGAGCACGGCGGCTGATGGTGTGCCTCGCGCCTCCTTTTCAGCTAATTAGGCAGCTCGGCGTGCACAGATTGAGCCTCGCTTGTTCTCTCGAACCCGGCGTTCGTTGTCAAAGGCCCTTCCCCCCACCCTGACCCGACCCCCCGACACCACCACCACTTCACCCACCACACAACCCAGACGCTCGGAACAGCCTGTATCTCTCTCCCGCAGATCTCCTCGTTCGCCCAGATGGCTTGCCCCGTATCGGAGCAAATGCTCTCATTATCTGTTCAGATAGTGTGGAGGAATCTGATCCTGTTTCCTCTGCTGCTGTGAATCCATCTTCTAACTAGAGCAACAGTATATGGCTCTTTGAGTTAGTCAGAGTTGTGTTCAGAATCTTCGTAATCTGCCCGGTAACCTCTACCCTCTACTTCCTATCGACACAAGTCACATAACGTGGAATCTTTGTTCTTGCGAATACTACAAAATCACTGGGGTGGTGGAATTCTAATAACAGACCCCTACACACATGCACACACACAGAACCAGTCAGGCACATACTCTACACACACATATACCTACTCCCAACCCCCCCCCCCCCCCACCCCCGCCACACACACACACACACACAGACACACCCACAGGCGTGTTTCTGCACTCAGCTTTCAAAAAGCAAAAATGAATTGTGAACGCGCGGGGTTGGATTGACGGCGGCTCCGAATCAGCAGAGATGCAGACAGCACGCCCTCGTGGATTGGTTCCACCGTGTCCTGGAAACTCCCACCTGATCACCCGGGCGTGCTCTACCTCTTAATCGGAGACCCTCTCCTGCACACTCCCATCTCGCGGTGGAACCGAGAGACGGGAAATCGAGGAAGACGTCTGCCCAGAATATGTATGGCACTCCAACGACTGCTTTGGGGAGGGGAGGAGGGGCAAAAAGGATTTTATGCAAATCAAATATGACACAGAAAACAAACAAACAGGAAGAAAAATGACACAACAGAAAATGGAATATGAATCTGGCCTGGATCCACTCAGGCTCATTTCACGCCGGGGCGCAGCGATTAGCATTACATTAATAAGCCACACTTTTGGAAAGGGGTGATTACAGAAACAAACAATGAGGAGGAAGACAAGCCGGCGAAAGAGCCGGAATATCATGACGAACTGACATTTTGGTATTCAGCGCCCAATCTTGGCATTCAATACTTCGCTCGACGGATGAGTTTTGTTAATTAACGAACCGCGGGGACCCAATATTGGGACTGGAAGTCGTGCTGATAATGATAATGATTCCTCTCTATTTCTGTGGTGTTTGTGGGTGCTGCATCCTGCTACGCAATCAGCCTGAAGCTGTGTTGTTAGCATGTTAGCACAAGCCGCCGTGTTTACGACGAAACGTTTCACCATTCAGAAACACCTACAGCTGGAGTTTAGCTTTATCTTTCTTTCTTTGTGGCGCGTTGTGAATTCATACGGGTTGTAATCATGAACGTTTTTTACTCGTGAACGGGTGAACGACAACAACAGCAAGTCACCCGACTTTCTCTACATCCACTCTCTCTCTACAGCTATCTTGGAGGATTTCCACCTCAACTCTGAACAATTTCCCCGTAGAGAGGTGTCCATGAGACCTATTGACTAAGTGGTGAACATCTCCCTCATCCCTGCAGACACGCTCAAATAAAGTCCTTGTAGCTGAGGAGAAGCCCAAGGTGATAGGACATTTTCCATTTCCCACACCTCATACTGGGCTCGTTCAGAAAATGGCTCCCGAGCATAAGAAAGGGAACCTTCCGGAGAGCAGATAGGCGACGGACACACATGGTCTGCCCGTGATAATGGCTGTGTCCTGGCAGACCAAAGAGCCGTGACGGACCCTCATTCCCGAATACCGGCCCGCCCGGGCCGATAAGGACGGCCAGACGAGCAGGCGGAGAGGCTGGCACTCTCCGTCTCTCTGTCTCTGTCTCTCTCTCTCGGGCTGTCTGTCTTTCTTTCCCTCTCTCTGTCACCCACACACACACACACACACCCCACACACACATACTCTCTCTCTCTCTCTCCTATGCTCTCACTCTCTATCTCTCAGTAATAATGTTTGCTGCTGTTAGCCAGACAGAGCTGGCCGCAGCTACAGAGAGTTCTCTCCCTTTCGTTTATTGCCTCTGATTGCTTATTACCTGCGCTGTATCGCTGGCTTTGTCAAACCCTTGGCTTGTGAAATTTGGCATTTGTAAAGCCGACCTCTCGAGCTCGTTTGCAGTTGTGCGCCATCGTGAACCAGGTGGAGGAGGCGGAGGAGAGGGTGAGGCGGAGAGGGTGAGGCAAAAAGGTTGAGCGAAGAGAGGGTGAGGGAGGGAGAGAGAGAGAGAGAGAGAGAGAGAGAGAGAGAGAGAGAGAGAGAGAGAGAGAGAGAGAGAGAGAGAGAGAGAGAGAGAGAGAGAGAGAAAAAAGCATGTCGCACCAAAAGACAGGCCGGGATTAAAATAGAGAGCGAGAGAGGGGTGTAAAGAGACGGAACGTAAGCTAGACCCTGCAGAGGGGCAGATGGTCTGCAGAAGCCAGGCGACACCCCTGATGGATGGGGCGGAGGCTGACACGCTCTGGCTGTGGTGCGGTCTAGAGGGCTTGGACCCCCCCCCCCCCCCCAGGACAGAGTGTGGGGGAGGAGGGGTGTGGGCAGCAGTTGAGCCGTGGAGCAGAGCCGGTTGGTGCCTGTCCCCAGTCTAAATGATGATGGACACCCTGGGACGTGGCAGGGTCCTGCGTGAGGAGGGCCGTCGGTGGCAGCTTCAAACACGGGACGGTTCCGCTCCGCACGCCGAGCGCTCACGCACCACTGCCGGTCCGGGAGCAGCTGGACGGCTGCAGAGTTCACACATGGTCAGATAGGAGGACCGCTGTCTTGAGGCCAATAGAGACCACACAGACTAGAAAACAACTGTGCATGCAGTGTGTGTGTGTGTGTGTGTGTGCCGAATGGATTGAGCAGTCGACATGGTGTTGAGCTCTTACAGACTACTTGGCCAATCAACTTGGACATCATGCACGGCTGATCCATTTATCGCAGACTTTAAGCACCAATGAGCAAATTGCCGTGAGCTTGGTTCTCATTGGTCCTCCTTTACAAGGCAGTGTTCATTTGGCCAGTGGCTCACATGTCTTCATACCCTATCTTTTTTTGTTTATTATCGTTAAAGTTCCAGTGTGCAGGGTCACACACACACCCACACAGACACACACTCTGACACACACACACACAGAAGGGAGAGACATAGCCCGACATCTATTGCCTTTCACCATGATCTGCTGATGAGAAACGAATGAGACATTTGTCTGATATTAATGAGACATTAGGAGCATGTTCGTGTCAGCTGATCCCAGCTGCTCAGCTGGCTGGAGGGCACCATGTTGACGCTGCAAAGCCTTTTAGACCCTCACAAACACTTTGAGTTCAAACTCATCAGGTGTGCTCGTGTGGTTCCTCGTCTTTCTACGTATGTATGTGTGGGTGTGTGTGTGCTTGTGTACAGTGGGTTTGTATGTGTGTGGATGTGTAGAGTATGTGTGTGTGTGTGTGTGTGCGAGTGTGTGTGCATGTGTATATGCGTGAGCCCAGTATGTGCGTGTGTGTGTGTGCTCCCGTTTCCCCAGGATGTTACACGGTGTTCCAGGGAATCCACTCCCCCCCCCCCCCCCAAGATCCACAGCCTCACAGCCAGGGAGATGAGCAGAGATGAGCAGAGGCTCGCCGGGATGTTTGCACACGCCGTGTAATCTCCCAGAGTTACGAGACAATGCTGTGTGCGTGTGTGCACTACATGTGCACGCACAGGTCACAGCCCACCGAGGCTGGTGACAGTCCCTCCCTCCCCCCTCCCCGCCCCCCCCCCCCCCACCTCCTACCCTCTGGTCTGCTGTGGAGCACGGTAGCTGCGATGCTAATGGGATTTCCAATGCAGGGGGAGAAGACCGGACCAGTGTTGTCCTCGGTGTGTTCGTGCCAGGTCCACTGTGGCCCTATCTCAACACTAGCTGTCTGGGTGACTAATGTCTGTAGTTAAACACTGCAGCCCTCAGGTCCCCTTATGAATGTGCTGTTGGACAAGCTCTCTCTCGCAGCCAGCCCGCCACACACACACACACACATACGTGCGTACACACAGACACACCATCACGCACATGCCTCATCTGTTTGTACACAGGCAGACGGGCAAACACATGAATTTCATGCACAGAGACACTCGCTCATTGCTCAGACTTGTATACTTGTTTTACAAGACAATCTTGAAAGCCGATTCCTAGAACGATTTTCCGTGCAGGCCACTTAGTGGCCAATAAACACACACACGCACGCGTTTGAACACACGTGCGGCACGCACACTGACGTGTCCTCTTCATATCTGCATCGCAAATGGATAATTGTGCACCCCACTTCGATGAAAGTAAGAAACACTGTAATCGCTTACTGAGCACATTTGATTCAATCGAGCTGTAAGGTCCTGCGGTGCGTGCATACGGGGGGGGGGGGAGCGTTCACTCTGTGAAACAAGGTCAGAGTCTGGGTCGAAGGGATTATTAAATATGATGTGAACCACGGCCGCCATCTTTGATTTATGGCTGCTCTCTGTCTGCAGGGGGGTAGGTGGGTCTTCTCGGTACGGTGTAATTAATGGAATGTAGAACGCCTGACTGTGTGGCACAGGGGGTACTGACACCACCAGGAGCCTCCACCCCCCCCCCCCACCTCTCCACCAACCTCCTCGGCCTCCCATGGCGACAGCCGTGATTGACGACTTGCACCCCCGCCGCCACGGTGACGGAAGGGGACCTAATTGAGATGATATCTGTGGGGCTACTGCTCTGTCACTGTCCCTTCCGCCTCCCTCCATCTCCCTCGCCCTCTCCCTCCATCTCCCTCGCCTTCGTCCTCTCCCTCCATCGGTCTTCCTCCGTCTGTTTCTCCCCTCTCCGTCCCTCTGCTTTTGCGGTCTCTCTCTCTCTAGCCCTCCTCTCCCTATGCATGTGCGTCTCTCTTTCTCAACTCTGCCTCTTCTCTCTCTTCATCTCGCTCCATTGTTCTCCCCTCCCTCTGTCTAGCACCATCTTTCTCTCTCTCTCTCTTTCACCCCCTTATGTAATTAATGTTTCATAAAGTGGAAACAAAGATCAAGTGGGGTTTTTGTGTTGTTTTAGTGAGCTACCCCTTCAGGGATGTATGTGTTTGCACAGTAAGTCCTTGAATGAATCCAACAGTTCCGTGGATGTTCCAGCATCCTTGAGGTTGGACCGCGTTTATCTTCGCTGCGGCCGATGCTGTGCACTTTGTGGTGGAGGGTGTCTTTTCACTGACAGAGCGTCTGTGAACTGCTCTCAGTTCAGCCTGTTTGCGGTTGATGGGGGTCGTTGCTCTTTACTTTTCATGTTTTCTCAATTTCCCTGGTTAGCTCATTAGGCCATATGTACACATGCATACAGACGCACACACCCACATGGCCCTGTTTCAGAATTAGTGTTCAGGTGCGGCCCTATCAAGCAGACGGGGGTAATAATCAGACAGCTCTGGCCAGGCCGTTTCCTGTTTGAGCCAGAGAGACGTGCTTCCAGCCAGCCGTAGCCTTGCAGGAGTCCTTGAGGCAGATGGTCAGCCAGTCCGGCATGACTCAGCCTGCGGCAACAGGGGTCCCTCGTCATCCGCCGCTGCTGGATGGACCGGAGCGTGGTGGAGGATTCCTTCCTGCCTTCCTTGTTCTCCTTTACCCCGGCCTTCCTTCCTTCCTACCTTTCTTGTGATGACCGATCGTCCTTTCTCTCTTCCTCCTCCCTCCCTTTTCATCTCCCTCCCTCCCTCATTTCTCTCTTCCTCCATTCCCGCCCGCCTGCCTGCCTTCCTTCCTTCCGTCCTTTCCCTTTTGAAGACATCCCTTCTGACCGGCCAGCGCTTCTGTTCTTCCTTCCTTTCATCCTCCCACCCTATCCCCCTCCTCCCTCGCCGGCTCTGTGTACAGTAGTGAGCAGGCAGGGGGGGACGGAGGGAGCACAAGAAGAAAAGCCTTTCGCTTCCCCTCACGCCCTTTTCCCCCCCGTCTTCTGAGGGTCGCCAACGTGACTCGAGCCACACGCTGAAACCACCGGCACCGGCACGCAGTCCCAAACACCAGACATCCGTCGCCTGTCCACAATCATAAAACGGCACCCTCCAGTTATTCATACAGACACGAGGCAGGACAGCCACATAGTGTCCATTATATCAGTGGAGGGGCCTCCAGCCTGGAGCGGTTTTCTGGCTCACCCAAGTACAAAACAAAGCAGCAGACAATAGAGTCACTCTCTTTAGACTTGGAACAGGCCTCGCTCCAGGCAAGGCTCCAGTAATATCGGACAATCGCTCAAATGGGAATTTCGAGTCTGAGCCATTTACTTTAGCCAGCACTGACAGATCAATGCACCCGATTCCACTGGCGCAGGTACAGTGACCTGGCAGGACAGCCGGCGTCTGTCTGCTTATGTGTGTGTACGTGTGTGTTCCTTTGTCGTGGCGGGACTACATTTATAAACATGTCATGGACTGAGGAGCTTGCACTTCTATATTAATGTTGAGAGCTCCACATGGATTACAGCCTGACCCTCTACGCGGAGTCAGACTTGCCCAGCAGCGCTCTCATCTCCCTGGGTAAAGGCCGTCGACAGCCCCAGTCCCCCTTCTCTGGGAGCCAGGAACAGGCAGCTCTGCCAACGGGATGTCACGTTAGAAAACGGTGTGGTCTGGAGCCTATTTTGTGCTACCCCGGGGGCCAGAGTCTTGCCTTAGCGCTCAGCCATAGCGGGTAAACACACATGAGATGAGTGGAGAGAGAGCGAGCCTTATTGGCAGGAACGCGTCCAACATGGCACCAAATTGGACACATGCTAATGAGGTGTGCGGGCATGTTTTGTGTTTTTTTGTGGGGGTTTTTTGTTGCCGCGGTGCTCATCGTTACTTAATGTGAAACTCCCAGCGCAGGCTCAGTGAGTCCCGAGGTGTTGTGAACGTGTGTGTTCTTGTGTTCAACTGTGTGTGTGTGTGTCTGCGTGAGAGAAAAGGTGGAGGGTGCGTGTTTGTGTGTGTTTTGACGCTGCCTTTTTTTGTGTTTTCCTCGGGTCCAATTGTGTGCGTGTTTGTGTGTTTGTGTCTGTGTGGAAGAGAGATGGAGAGGGTGTGCTGGTGTGTGTTTCCATGCTGGGTATTGACTGTGTGTTTAAGGATGTTGGCACCCTGGTAAGGGAGGCAAACATACATTGGATGAGTCAAGGGCACGGCAGGAGCCCCTTGAAGTGCTTTTAGTTTGAAGTATTTGCCGTGTTTCTTTGTGTGTGTGTGTGAGTTATGTGGGCTTGTTTCAGTGTGACTTACAAAATCAAATTCACTTGTATGCCTCCCACCAGTGAGTTTGAAGTCTTGACTGTGTTTTGTCAGTTTGCGCGTGTGTGTGTTATTTGGGTTTGGTTTAGCATGACTTAAAAAATGTATGTACTAGCATGCCAGTTGCTTATGAGCATCCATGCAACCGTGTGCCTTTTGTGAGTAAGACCGAGGAGTAAGACCAACAGAAAGGGATTGAGAGGGAGGGAGGGTAGAGACAGCTTGCGTGTTTTCATATTCACCAGGCAGAGACACCTCTGAACATTCATAGCCCTGCTCATCCCTGTTGCACGTCATAGGAGAGGGAGAGAGAGAAACAGGGAGAGAGAGAGAGAGAGAGAGAGAGAGAGAGAGAGATGGAGGGGGGGTAAGGAAAAGGTACAGGGTCACATACACTCTCTAATAAATTCCACAGTGGACAGGTCTGCCCCAGACAGCATTTCAGGGAAATGCACTGTGCTGTTTTCCTCTAATGAATGCACCCCTGCCCCCCCCCCCCCCCCCCGCTCGCCAATAGCGGCTCGGCGGGCTCAGGCCTTGTCTAGTGGCACAGCCTCCTAGTAAAGCTCCATCGATAACGACTCAGGCCAGGGAGGGGTGAGGGGGTGGCGAGGAGGCCATGTGCTTGCCGGTAATGAAGGAGGGAAGGGCCCCACTGGGAAAACCGGTTGCGGGTAATGAGAGAGCTGCAGGAGATATGGGTGTCTGTTGGAGGGAGGTGAGGGGGGGGGGAGGGGTCAGGGTATACGACCGCTGAGCCTTGGGGGAGAGGAGAGTGAGGGAGGGAGGGAGTGAGTTAGTGGGTGAATAGGTGTGTGTGTGTGTGTGTGTGTGGGGGGGGGGGCTGTCGTGTGTGTATGTGTGATCGTGTGCGTGAGCTTTCGAAGGGGTGGGTTTTTCGTGTCCTCCCTCCCCATGGCCTTAAGGCTGAGAGACCCCCCGCGGGAGGTTAACCTTTGAACTCCTAGCATCCTCTCATCCGCGCAGCCCCACCAGCCACAGGGGGAGCTGCACTCGCTCTCGACGGGCCTGGCGATCCGACTCGCAGTCGCCTCAGTACGATGGAAAATAGTTCTCCTCAGTTCAAGAGTTATCGAGCTGAATGTTCTCCATTGTGAACTGTGTTCTCAGTCTCAAGGGGATATTTTCCTCGAACTGGTGGGTTTGAAGCCTCGAGTGGACTCTGAATGGACGACGCACACACACACCGTGAGACACGAGGTGACGTTGAACACAGGAGCTCTCAGTGTGAAACAGACTCCCTCCAGTCCTGGGATGATCCCGTGGTCCTGTAGCTGGGTAGAGTTGGTCTCTGGCGTTGCGGCAGGTAGGGCCATGTGACCGGCAGGCTGACCGTCACGATGAGAAGCGTACGCACCCCCCTGAGGCCGGTAGTCGGCTTTTTTTATGAAAACACACATCGATTCCACTGAAACGACCTCCTCGATGGCCCGCTCATGCCTCCTATCTCTTCAGCTCTGTGTTGCTCTGAGGTGCGCCTGTGGTCAGCAGTTTAGGAGTTTGCGTGCATGCTGGATTGAGAGATTGGGAAGGGGGGTGTGTGGGTTTGGGGGGGGGGGGGGGGGATGGGGGATGGGGGATGGCGGAGGGAAGGTGGAGTGGCGAGGCGCGGCCTTTTTCTCAGAGGAAACTCTGACAGGCTGCCTCCAGATGACACTTCTCATCAGCCTGGCCCTGTGTCATTTCCAATTCATTAAATATCATTCCCACTAATGAACGGCTTAGTTTGCACAATAATGTGTTGTTGACTGGGGATCCGCAACGCTCATTCTTTCTCTGTCCCCCACTCTCTCTCCCTCCCTCTCCCTCTCATCCTCTCTCTCTTCCTGTCTCTCTCTCTCCCTGTCCCTCTCTCCCTCTTCCCTCCCCACCTCTCTCTCCCTGGCTTCCTCTCCCTTCCTCCCTCTCTCCTTCAGAGAGTTAGAGCGGGATACGCCCACACTGGTGCTGTGCGTCCTCGTAAACGTGTTTATCTCCCTGCTGGTCTTCCAGACAGTGCATAGCAGTTTTTTTTTGTTTGGGGGGGGGGGGGGGGGGGTATGAGCCTCAATGGTCATCACTGTCGTTAGCAACTCTACCATGACTGCCAGAGGCCCGGTCAAGCGCCTTCACAACAAGCACGGGTCAGCAGGCCCCTCAAGCTGAATTACATCCGCGCAGACATGACAATGGCCCAGCGGCGGTCCTGGACCGGGAAGCCAACTGGGTCAGCGAGCTTTCACACATCAGGGCCAGTCTGGACTGGGTTTGAACCGCCAGAATCCCAAGCTAGACCCTGGTTCGAGTGAATGGAACCCACCAATACGCAGAGAGAACACTGCATGAGTCCCAAACCTAGTTTAGCTGTTCTCTCCGCTTTAATGGAGAACAGTGTCTGCCACATAATTGCTCTCTCGAACTTAAGTACTTTAGATGGAGCAGTTTAGCCCAGACTGGAATTCAGGCTTTTGAACGAAACAGTTTAGGGAAGCCAATTCCAAACTTTTGGGTTCTGAAGTTGCGTTGTCGTGTCAGTATTTTCATGGAGACTTCGAGAACGGCGTAGCCGTTTTAGTGTGATGATGGATGTGATCTGTGGCTGAACTCTCGAAAGTAGCTTGTGGTTTTAAAGATCCACTCTAATACCATGTCCAACTCTTCGCTTGTTGCCCTGTGGTTCATTTGATGAAGACAGTAGATCTGAAGCAATGCACCTTTATCGAATGCATTTTCCATTCCGGGATAAAGTGCAGTGAGCTGGAAACAGCAACATGACAAGGCCAATGGAAGTTGATGGATTTGTGTAAAGTCACGATCATAACAGATATACCAGACTCTGGGGTTCCAGTTCTATTGAATACTCGTGGATGAACATCTCTGCTCATTGTAGTCCTGCTATAGTAGTCCTGCATACATTATGTACCACCAGCCTTGTGGTGAGGGTCTGGTCTCAATGAATGGTGAGCAAAAGTTGTAGTTATTTGTATCAGGTTAGGTCACAGGTGGGTATATACAGTCCTGGCAGCATGACTGCGCCAATAGAACTACACAACCCAGATCCAAGCCACCAGGGGTGGAAGAGGAGGAGGAGGAGGAGGAGGAGGGGGGGGGGGGTTGGCACCCCTGGAGAACACTGCACGGGCCAGGGCCCAGTTTCCATGGAAACAAAGGTAATCCGAGGGAAGAGAAGGAAGGGGAGGTTGAGTGTGTGTGGGGGTGGGGGGGAAGAGAAAAAACAAAAAAAAGCCATGGTGTATCGGAATGTTGGGGGAGATGTGGGATCATGAAAGCAGGATTGTGAGATCTGGAGAAAGTGGGACGGCTCTGTAGCGCCGTTATTTATTTATCAAACTGGCGACGATGGCACCACAGCCCAGAGCCCCAATACAACCTTGTTTCATCCCGCGCCTGCTAGATGTTTACCAAATTAATCCGCCCTTGTATGTTTGTATGTTTAAAGCATGTTCCTCCTCATACCAGAACCTCTGATGATGAAATCCGAATGGATCAGAGGGTAACGCGTTCACAACGCTCCTCAAACGTACACCTTCATTTTCCCACGATTGTAGAGAGTACCCCGCTTCACATGGAAACAGAGAGCTCTCAGCCTGCCAGCCCCTCTGTGTTCGAGCTGTCAGTCAGCACTGCCCGGGCTGTAAACAGAGAGTCTCTCAGAAGCTTCTAGAGAAAGCAGGGCCGTGGATCAGCGAGAGGCTTCCAGGCGACAATGACAAAGAAAAAGAGGGCTGCTATGAATAATTAAACAGTCCGTCACTGATAACAGTGGCAAGAACTGAGCTCATTAGCAACAACGAGCAGACTTGAACTAAGAGGAAAACTTTACTTACTTGCTTTAGGGCGATCTTTTTATAATTTTCTATGCAAGTTTTTTGTTGGGTGTTCTGAATGTACTGGTGCCTTGCAGAATGTTGAGCTGCTTAGCAACCGAAACTATGTCCTTGTTTCCCGCCTTTTCTATACCTAGATAATTGAAATCACTGTATTTAACTTAGTTAGCATGAGTGTGAGTGTGTTTGTGTGCTTTGTATTCTATCTGTAGCAAATTATCCAAACCTCTCCCTAAGGGTCATAGCACACCACAGACCCCCAAAACTGTTTTTGTAGCACACAAAAACTTTCCATTTGTCTGCCTCTCTTTCTCTCCGGACGCCCACACGTGCACACCAAATAGCAACAAAAGCCGTCGATGAGTTGCTGCGCAGCTCATTTCAAATGCTAATCAGGAATGAAGAGATCCCGTTCGGCGCCGCGTCGACCCTCCCCTCTCTAACGCAATTATCAGCCCCCCCCGTCAGAGGAGCCTGGTAAGCCTGCTGTCCCCCGGCCCTCCGTGGAGCGACAACGGGAGCACGCGCCGTCCCCCACGTCGCCGCGCATACAAACACTATCAACAACAACAACAACAGGGGAAGAAGTGTGTGAAAACAGCCCAGACAAAAGCTGGCGGAGACTGGGGAGGCTGGTGGCGGGAGGCAGGGAACTTAAATTTCCTGTAAAGTGGAATTGAAAATGAGTTTTAAATTCATCGCACCACAGAAGAATGTGTTGTTAACTACCCATCCAAATTCGAATGAAAAAACCCCACCGACAAGCATGTTAAATTAGGCTTTGAAATCGTGAGAAAATCTGAGGTCTTCTCTGCTTGAGACTGGGGGGGCGTGTCGCCTGATCTCCGCCCCCTCGAATTGATTGAATTTAGCAACAACAGCAACACTATAGCTAAATCAATTGCAGATATCAGAACAAACCTACCTGCAGTCTCTGAGTGTTTTATGTATTAATTACTTTGTCTTTGCGTCGTACCAACTGAGTAACAGAACGCAACCGTCTGTGATCCACATTTACATTTAGTCATTTAGCTCTTATCCAGAGCGACTTACAGTAAGTACAGGGACATTCTTGCCGAAGCAAGTAGGGTGAAGTGCTTTGCCCAAGGACACAACGTCATTTTGCACGGCTGGGAATCGAACTGGCAACCTTCACATTACTAGCCCGACTCCCTCACCGCTCAGCCACCTGACTCCCTTGATCTGACGTAGATAGGTCAAAGTGACGTAGATCGGTCATTTTTTGACT